>NC_092092.1:72765088-72835088 GCF_045679555.1 Salvelinus alpinus
AACAAACATAAGTGTATTGTATAACCTGATGTTATAAGACTGTCATCTGATGAAGTTGGTCAAGTGATTAATTTTATATATTTTGCTGGTTTTTGCGATCGCTACCTTTTGCTGCTAATAAATGCATTTGTTTGTTTGGCTATTGTGGTAAGCTAATATAATGCTATATTGTGTTTTCGCTGTAAAACACTTAAAAAATCGGAAATATTGGCTGGATTCACAAGATGTTTATCTTTCATTTGCTCTACACCATGTATTTTTCATAAATATTTTATGATGAGTATTTAGGTATTTCACGTTGCTCTCTGTAATTATTCTGGCTGCTTTGGTGATATTTTTGATGGTAGCTGCAATGTAAAACTATGATTTACACCTCAAATATGCACATTTTTGAACAAAACATAAATGTATTGTATAACATGTTATAAGACTGTCATCTGATGAAGTTGTTTCTTGGTTAGTGACTAATTATATCTCTATTTGGTCGGTTTTGTGATAGCTACCTATGCGGTAGGAAAATGGTGAAAATATGCGGTTGAGTCTTTTGCTATTGTGGTTAGCTAATAGAAATACATATTGTGTTTTCGCTGTAAAACATTTAAAAAATCGGAAAATGATGGCTGGATTCACAAGATGTTTATCTTTCATTTGCTGTATTGGACTTGTGATTTCATGAAAATTATATTATATGATATCCCTGTCGCGTTAGGCTAGGCTATGCTAGTTAGCTTTTTTGATGAGGATCCTCCTGGATCCGGGATGGGTAGCAATGAAAGGTTAAGACCTAGGGACATGTACTAGTCTGTGGCGACTTAAACAAACTGGACAAGAACCCAACACCCTCAGCTCACAGGGGGATAAACACCTACCTGAGGTGACAGCATTCCCTCCCCAATATGCCCCGTTAGGCACAACTACGATCAAATACATTTTTTAGAATCAACTATTAAAGACTACCAGAACCCACTGGATTCTCCAATTACCTTGAATGAACTACAGGACAAAATACAAACCCTCCAACCCAAAAAGGCCTGTGGTGTTGATGGTATCCTAAATTAAATTCTAAAATATACCGACCACAAATACCATTTGGCTATACTTAAACTCTATACCATCATCCTCAGCTCTGGCATCTTCCCCAATACTTGGAACCAAGGACTGATCACCCCAATCCACAAAAGTGGAGACAAATTTGACCCCAACAACTACCTTGGGACAGCAACCTCTGGAAATTCTTCTGCATTATCATTTACAGCAGACTCCTACATTTCCTCAGTGAATACAATGTCCTGAGCAAATGTCAAATTAGCTTTTTACAGAATTACCTTATGACAGACCACATATTCACCCTGAACACACTTATTGACAAACAAACAAACCAAAACAAAAGCAAAGTCTTCTCATGCTTCGTTGATGACATTTTTGGGGGGACTCAATTTGGCATGAGGGTCTGCTATATAAATTGATGGAAACCGGTGTTGGGGGGGGGGGGGGGGGGGGTGATATACACCATTATAAAATCCATCCAACATATTTCCTCAGGGCCAGTGGGTGAGACACGGGATGCAGCCCCACACTCTTCAACATACATATCAACGAATAGGCGAGGGCACTAGAGCAGTCTGCAGCACCCGGCCTCACCCTATTAGAATCTGAAGTCAGATGTCTACTGTTTGCTGATGATGTGGTGCTTCTGTCCCCAAACAAGAAATGCCTATTGCAGAACCTTGATCTTCTGCACAGATTCTGTCAGACCTGGGCCCTGACAGTACATCTCAGTAAGACAAAAATAATGGTGTTCCAAAAGAGGTCCAGTTGCCAGGACCATACATACAAATTCCATTGCGACACCGTTGCCCTAGAGCACACAAAAACTATACCTACCTCAGCCTAAATATCAGCACCACAGGTAACTTCTACAAAGCTGTGAATGATCTGAGAGACAAGGCAAGAGGGCCTTCTACGCCATCAACATCAAATTTGACATCCCAATTAGGATCTGGCTTAAATTTCTTGAATCAGTTACAGAATCCTTTGCCCTTTATGGTTGTCAGGTCTTGGGGTCCACTCACCAACCAAGAATTCACAAAATGGGACAAACACCCAATTGAGACTGCATGCAGAATTCTGCAAAAAACATCCTCAGTGTACAATGTAAAACGCAAAATTATGCATGCAGAGCAGAATTAGGACGATTCCCACTAATTATAAAAATCCAGAAAAGAGCAATGAAATTATACAACCACCTAAAAAGAAGTGATTCTCAAACCTTCCATTACAAAGCCACCTACAGAGAGGTGAACCTGGAGAAGAGTCCACTAAGAAAGTTGATCTTGTGTTCACAAACAGACCCCACAGAGCCCAAGGACAGAAACACAATTAGACAACAAAATCATGAGAAAACTAAAACAAATTACTTGACACATTGGAAAGAATCAACAAAAAAACTGAGCAAAGTGGAATGTTAAATGGCCCTAAACAGAGAGTACACAGTACCAGTGTACACCTGACCTCTGGGACTGACCCCAAATTAAGAAAATCCTTGACTCTGTACAGACTCAGTGAGCATATCCTTGCTATTGAGAGAGGCCGCCATCGGCAGACCTGTCAGGAGAAACCAGGCAATGTGCCCATTGCCCACAAAATGAGATGGAAACCAAGCAATTTTTCCCTCAGATTACACAGATCCACAAAGAATTTGAAAACAAATCCAATCTTGATAAACTCCCATATCTATTAGGTGAAATACAACAGCGTGCCACCACAGCAGCAAGATGTGTGACCTGTTGCCACAAGAAAAGGGCAACCATTGGAGAACAAACACCATTATAAACACAACCTATATTTATCTTTTTATTTATTTCCCTTTTCACACATAAACTTCAGTGCATTCAGACACTTTGACTTTTTCCGCATTTTGTTACATTACAGCCTTATTCAAAAAAATATTAAAGTGTTTGTTTTTCCCCCCTCACACAATACCCCATAAAGACAAAGCAAAAACAGGTTAAATGACATTTTTGCAAATGTATAAAATAAAGAAAATGGAAATATCCCATGTACATAAGTATTCAGACGCTTTACTCAGTACTTTGTTGAAGCACCTTTGTCAGCGATTACAGCCTTGAGTCTTCTTGGGTATGACCCTACAAGCTTGGCACACCTGTATTTGGGGAGTTTCTCACATTCTTCTCTGCAGATCCTCTCAAGCTCTGTCAGGTTGGATGTGGAGCGTTGCTGCACAGCTATTTTCAGGTCTCTACAGAGAGAGTCCGGGCTCTGGCTGGGCCACTCAAGGACATTCAGAGACTTGCCCCGAAGCCACTCCTGCGTTGTCTTGGCTGTGTGCTGAGGGTCGTTATCCTGTTGGAAGGTGAACCTTCGCCCCCAGTCTGAGGTCCTGAGCACTCTGGAGCACGTTTTTCTCAAGGATCTCTCTGTACTTTACTCCTTTCGTCTTTCCCTCGATCCTGACTAGTCTCCCAGTCCCTGCCGTTGAAAAACATCCCCACAGCATGATGCTACCACCACCATGCTTCACCATAGGGATAGTGCCAGGCTTCCTTCAGACGTGACGCTTGGTATTCACGCCAAATATTTCAATCTTGGTTTCATCAGAGCACAGAATCTTGTTTCTCATGGTCTGAGTGTCTTTAGGTGCCTTTTGGCGAACTCCAAGCAGGCTGTCATGTGCCTTTTACTGAGGAATGGCTTCCATGTGGCCACTCTACCATAAAGACCTGATTGGTGGAGTGCTGCAGAGATGGTTGTCCTTCTGGAAGGTTCTCCCATCTCCACAGAGGAACTCTGCACCTCTGTCAGAGTGACCATCATGTTTTTGGTCACCACCCGGACAAAGGCCCTTCTCCCTCGATTGGGCGGCCAGCTCTAGTAACCCGGATGACACTGGGCCAATTGTGCGCCATTCTATGGAACTCCCAATAACGTCCGGATGTGATGCAGCCTAGATTAAAACCAGCGATTGCAGTGACGCCTCTTGCACTGAGATGCAGTGCCTTAGACCGCTGCGCCAGTCAGGAGCTGTAGTGTCTTCTGTCCTCATCTATTCTCCACCTCTCTTTGAAATGGCTGCTGTAAATCAATCAGTGATCAGCTTCAGTAGTGTATGTGGGTGGGCGTTCATGCGCCTGCATGCATGTGCCTATGCATGTGTGTGTGTGTATGTGTGTCTTTGTGAGAGGATCTTGAGGTCCTTACAATGAGCTCTAATTGGACAGTAGGCCTGACCAACAACAAGCTCTAATTGGACATTAGGCCTGACCAACAACCCTGCAGCATCGTGTCGTAAATTACTATATGCTTCTTCCCTCCTTTTCTCCTCTTCCATCTATTGTTATCTCTCATCCTTCTCAACCTCCTCCCTCTATTGTTATCTCTCATCCTTCTCCTCCTCTCTTCCTCTTCTCTTTATTCTTATCTCTCATCCTTCACCTCCTCTCCTCCTCATCCCTTTATTCTGATCTCTCATCCTTCTCCTCTCCCTCTATTGTTATCTCTCATCCTTCTCAACCTCCTCCCTCTATTGTTATCTCTCATCCTTCTCAACCTCCTCCCTCTATTGTTATCTCTCATCCTTCTCAACCTCCTCCCTCTATTGTTATCTCTCATCCTTCTCCTCTTCCCTCTATTGTTATCTCTCATCCTTCTCCTCCTCTCCGCCTCCTTCTACTTTTGCACCTCATTCGTATCTCCCTTCCCCTCTCTTCTCTTCCCTTTCTCCTCTTCCCTCCTCCCTCTATCCACCTCTCTCTCTCCTCCTCTTTCATCCACTGTGTCCTGCTCTACCCCTGGCTAGCTGGGCAGGCAGATTGAGCAGTAAATTAAATTAATGTAGGCCATTTCTCCATCATTTTTCATTCCTCTAGAATGATTGAAGCTGATGTAATAAGTTCATTAAAACACAAAACATTAGGCTCATTAAAAACCCATTAAAACTATCTCTAGGACCTGATTTATGGAGGCAGTGCATGGACAGGGGGTGGGACATGAGAGGCTGAGGGAGTGAGCGGTCGAGGGGTAGAGAGTGTGGGGAACAGGGGGTGGGATGAGAGAGGGTGAGGGGAGATGGGTGAAGGGGTAAAGGTAGGAGATGGGAGAAGGTTTAGTAGGAGATGGGAGAAGGGGTAAAGGTAGGGGGGAGAAGGGGTAAAGGTAGGAGGTGGGAGAAGGGTTAGTAGGAAATGGGAGAAGAGGTAAAGGTAGGAGATGGGAGAAGGGTTAGTAGGAGATGGGAGAAGGGGTAAAGGTAGGAGATGGGAGAAGGGATAGTAGGAAATGGGAGAAGGGGTAAAGGTAGGGGATGGAAGGTGGGAGAAGGGGTAAAGGTAGGATGTGGGAGAAGGGTTAGTAGGAAATGGGAGAAGGGGTAAAGGTAGGGGCTGGGAGAAGGGTTAGAAGGAAATGGGAGAAGGGTTAGTAGGAGATGGGAGAAGGGGTAAAGGTAGGAGATGGGAGAAGGGGTAAAGGTAGGAGATGGGAGAAGGGGTAAAGGTAGGAGATGGGAGAAGGGTTAGAAATGGGAGAAGGGTTAGTAGGAGATGGGAGAAGGGGTAAAGGTAGGAGGTGGGAGAAGGGGTAAAGGTAGGAGATGGGAGAAGGGTTAGTAGGAAATGGGAGAAGGGTTAGTAGGAGATGGGAGAAAGGGTAAATGTAGGAGATGGGAGAAGGGTTAGTAGGAGATGGGAGAAGGGGTAAATGTAGGAGATGGGAGAAGGGTTAGTAGGAAATGGGAGAAGGGGTAAAGGTAGGAGATGAAAGAAGGAGTAAAGGTAGGAGAGGGGAGAAGGGTTAGTAGGAAATGGGAGAAGGGTTAGTAGGAGATGGGAGAAAGGGTAAATGTAGGAGATGGGAGAAGGGTTAGTAGGAGATGGGAGAAAGGGTAAATGTAGGAGAGGGGAGAAGGGTTAGTAGGAAATGGGAGAAGGGGTAAAGGTAGGAGATGGGAGAAGGGTTAGTAGGAAATGGGAGAAGGGGTAAAGGTAGGAGATGGGAGAAGGGTTAGTAGGAAATGGGAGAAGGGGTAAAGGTAGGAGATGGGAGAAGGGTTAGTAGGAAATGGGAGAAGGGGTAAAGGTAGGAGATGGGATAAGGGTTAGTAGGAGATTGGAGAAGGGGTAAAGGTAGGATGTGGGAGAAGGGTTAGTAGGAGATGGGAGAAGGGGTAAAGGTAGGAGATGGGAGAAGGGTTAGTAGGAAATGGGAGAAGGGTTAGTAGGAGATGGGAGAAGGGGTAAAGGTAGGAGGTGGGAGAAGGGTTAGTAGGAGATGGGAGAAGGGGTAAAGGTAAAGTTTCTCTCAGTCACACGTACCTTTACTGTTCTCTCAGTCACGTGTACCTCTGCATTTCTCTTAGTCACATGTACCTCTACTGTTCTCTCAGTCACATGTACCTCTGCTGTTCTCTCAGTCACGTGTACCTCTTCTGTTCTCTTAGTCACATGTACCTCTACTGTTCTCTCAGTCACATGTACCTCTGCGTTTCTCTCAGTCACATGTACCTCTGCTGTTCTCTCAATCACATGTACCTCTACTGTTCTCTCAGTCACGTGTACCTCTGCTGTTCTCTCAATCACATGTACCTCTACTGTTCTCTCAGTCACATGTACCTCTGCTGTTCTCTCAGTCACATGTACCTCTGCTGTTCTCTCAGTCACATGTACCTCTACGTTTCTCTCAGTCACTTGTACCTCTGCGTTTCTCTCAGTCACGTGTACCTCTGCGTTTCTCTCAGTCACGTGTACCTCTGCGTTTCTCTCAGTCACGTGTACCTCTGCGTTTCTCTCAGTCACGTGTACCTCTGCTGTTTTCTCAGTCACATGTACCTCTGCTGTTCTCTCAGTCACATGTACTTCTGCTGTTCCCTCAGTCACATGTACCTCTGCTGTTCTCTCAGTCACATGTTCCTCTGCTGTTATGTAGTGGTGGTCACAACTTTACTGTCGAATAACTGTCGATCTCACAGTAATTGACCGTTAATTAACGTAAACACATTTAGCATCTCCTGGCTTCCACACACAGCCTACAAGACACTGATGCTGACCTTTGGAACATCTACACTTGAAAAAGTCTAATAAGTCCGTGTAATATAACCTACACCTTCACAATAAATCCATTCTTTATTTTAGACAGATCTAAAGAAGGATGATATGAAGAAAATGTTGTCTATTTCAGAAGAACGGAACAGCATACTCTGAGTTGTCCTTATGTTAGGTCTTGATCTGGCTATGCCATATGGCTGTAGGCTACACTAGTTCATTTAGCAGTTGTTATTTGCTTAGAATTCCGTGGCATTTGTTTATAGTATGAAGAACAGAATTGAACAAAGCTGAATAAAATAGAGAGGATATTTTCTCCAAACGATTTGAGTGAGCACATTCTGTGTTGAGCGGTTAACAAGGAAATAGGTATGTTGATAAATGTAGATAAACTATTAGGCTGTTTCTTCACATTGTAAGAGCAGCAATGAGCACATGGTATTAGTCTATGAGTGTGAATGTTCCATTAGTGGAAAACACCATGATCAACAATGACTTTCAAATGCAGTTATGCAGGTAATGCTTTTATTATAAAGGTGCAATTTTATGGTGAAAATCCATCTTCCCCAAACTTGAAACTCACGAGCTGCTTATGTTAGGCTCTACACCCCTTGTAAAGCGGATTAATGTGCTTAATTTTAAGAAGTTATTTGGCCACATTTGTTGTGACACAAACCTTATTAAAACATATAGGCCTGTGGCTAGGCTACAGACGGTGTGCAACTATGAATTGTAAAAAGTCACAAACAAAATACATTATTTCTTATGCTGGGCATCATTCACAAGTGAAAATATTTAATTCACAAGTGATAGGCTAATATTGTCACCCATCAGACAATTTTTGATTTAGTCTTGTCTTTACATACACTAAATAATATATGTGTGAAATTAGTTTTGATTTAGAATGGAACATTATTATGCACCTGTATCGAAACGAATCTATGCACTTAAATAGAGAATGGAGGACGCTTTCCCGTGGTTTATTTTCATGCCAGCCAGGTAGGCTATACTCCTGTTGTAAATATAAGCAATGTGCTTAATATTAGGAAAGCTGATAAATAAATATAGTCGGCCTAGCCTATAGAAAGCTGAACCTCATATTTTTATTAGAGTCCATTACTCTGTTTGTTATCAGTCACATGTACCTCTGCTGTTATCAGTCACATGTACCTCTGCTGTTATCAGTCACATGTACCTCTGCTGTTATCAGTCACATGTACCTCTGTGGTTATCAGTCACATGTACCTCTGCTGTTACCAGTCACATGTACCTCTGCTGTTATCAGTCACATGTACCTCTGCTGTTATCAGTCAGTTATCAGTCACATGTACCTCTGCTGTTATCAGTCACAGCTCTGCAGTATTTGTAGATAAAGTAAAACACATGAACAAACAAACAACAGGACACATACTTGCACAAAAGCGAGCACGAAAGTGTGTGTGTGTGTATGTTTTTCTTTGTGTGTGTGTGTGTGTGTGTGTGTGTGTGTGTGTGTGTGTGTGTGTGTGTGTGTGTGTGTGTGTGTGTGTGTGTGTGTGTGTGTGTGTGTGTGTGTGTGTGTGTGTGTGTGTGTGTGTGTGTGTGTGTGTGTGTGTGTGTGTGTGTGTGTGTGTGTGTGTGTGTGTGTGTGTAGACCTGTATGTGTGTATGGTCGGCTGAACCGCTTGCAGTGCAGGGTTGAATGCTGTAAGAAGGAATACCAAATGAAAATTAAATAAAATGTTATTTGTCACGTGCTGAACACAACTGGTGAAGACTTTACAGTGAAATGCTGAACACAACTGGTGAAGACTTTACAGTGAAATGCTGAACACAACTGGTGTAGACTTTACAGTGAAATGCTGAACACAACTGGTGAAGACTTTACAGTGAAATGCTGAACACAACTGGTGAAGACTTTACAGTGAAATGCTGAACACAACTGGTGTAGACTTTACAGTGAAATGCTGAACACAACTGGTGAAGACTTTACAGTGAAATGCTGAACACAACTGGTGTAGACTTTACAGTGAAATGCTGAACACAACTGGTGAAGACTTTACAGTGAAATGCTGAACACAACTGGTGAAGACTTTACAGTGAAATGCTGAACACAACTGGTGTAGACTTTACAGTGAAATGCTTGCTTACAAGCCCTTGCCAAAAATGCAGATTTTAAGGCAGATTTTAAGGCATCAGGATAGATAATAATAAGGTATTTGAGGTAGATATGTACATGAAGGCAGGGTAAAGTGACTAGGCATCAGGATAGATAATAATAAGGTATTTGAGGTAGATATATACATGAATGCAGGGTAAAGTGACTAGACATCAGGATAGATAATAATAAGGTATTTGAGGTAGATATATACATGAATGCAGGGTAAAGTGACTAGACATCAGGATAGATAAAAATAAGAGTAAAATAAAGAACAGAGTAACAGCAGCAAATGACGAGTGTGAAAGTGTGTGTGTGTGTGTGTGTAATGTGTATGTATGTGTTTTTGTGTTGTGTCGGTCTGCGTGTGTGTTGTGTGTGTGGGTGGGGGGGGGGGGGGGGGGGGGCGTGCGTGTATGTGTAGTGTCTGTGAATGTGTGTGTGTGTGTGTGTGTGTGTGTGTGTGTGTGTGTGTGTGTGTGTGTGTGTGTGTGTGTGTGTGTGTGTGTGTGTGTGTGGGGGTGTGTGTGTGGGGGTGTGGGTGTGGGCGTGTGGGGGTGTGTGTGTGGGGGTGTGGGCGTGGCGTGCGTGTATGTGTAGTGTCTGTGAATGTGTGTGGGAGTGTCAATGTAGTGTGTGTGAGTGAGTGTGTATATGGTTTGTATATATTGTCTGAGTGTGGTTAGGGACTATGGTGTTGAACGCTGAGCTGTAGTCTATGAACAGTATTCTCACATAGTTATTTCCCCTCTTGTCCAGGTCGGAAAGGGCAGTATGAGGTGCAATTGAGATTGCGTCATCTGGGGATCTGTTGGGGTGTTACGCGAATTTGAGTGGGTCTAGGGTGTCTGGTAGGATGGTGTTGATGTGTGTCATGACCAGCCTTTCAAAGCACTTCATAATTACACATTTGAGTTCTTCAGGGCGATAGTCATTTAGGCATGTTACCTTGAAACTCTTGGGATAAGGGACAATGGTTGTCAGCTTGAAACATGTTGCGATTAATACGATGGCGCCAGAGAGAATGTCTGCCGTTTTACAGTCTCCAAACCAGTTTTGCTATTGTGTGTGTTTTTTCGCGTTATTCTTAACTTATTTTGCACATAATGTTTCTGCCACTGTCTCTTATGACCGAATGGAGCTTCTAGAAATCAGGACAGCGATTACTTACCTCGTATTGAAAGACAAGTTTTTCTTTAAATAAAATTAGAAAAGGATTTACTCCAGACACCCGACAAGGCCCTCATCCCTGTCATTCGCAGGAGGAAGAGACGGAGATATCGTGGACGAAGGCTGGGATTTCTTAAAAGGATCCGGCGGCGAGTGGGTAATTTGCCTTTACCATCGGTACTATTAGCCAATTTACAATCATTTGATAATAAAATAGACGAACTACAAGCACATATATCCTACCAACGGGACATTAAAACTGTAATATCTTATGTTTCACAGAGTCGTGGCTGAACGATGACATGAATAACATACAGCTGTCGGGTTATACACTGTATCGGCAGGATAGAACAGTAGCCTCTGGTAAGACAAAGGGTGGCGGTCTATGTATATTTGTAAACAACAGCTGGTGCACGATATCTAAGGAAGTCTTGAGGTTTTGTTCGCCTGAAGTAGAGTATCTAATGATAAGCTGAAGACCACGCTATTTACCAAGACAGTTTTCATCTATATTCTTCATAGCTGTCAATTACCAGCAGAAACCGATCTTGGCACTAAGACCGCACGCAATGAGCTGTATACAGACATAAACAAACAGGAAAACGCTCATCCAGAGGCGGCGCTCCTAGTGGCCGGGGACTTTAATGCAGGGAAACTTAAATCCGTTTTACCTCATTTCTATCATTATGTTAAATGTGCAACCAGAGGGAAAAAACTCTAGACTACCTTTACTCCACACACAGAGATGCATAAAAGCTCTCCATTGCTCTCAGTTTTGCTATTCATTGACTACAGCTCAGCGTTCAACACCATAGTGCCCTCAACGCTCATCACTAAGCTAAGGACCCTGGGACTAAATGCCTCCCTGTGCAACTGGATCCTGGACTTCCTGATGGCCCGCCCCCAGGTGGTAAATGTTGGGTAACAACACATCCGCCACGCTGATCCTCAACACGAGGGCACCTCAGGGGTGTGTGCTTTGTCCCCTCCTGTACTCCATGTTCACTCATGACTGCATGGACAGGCACAACTCCAACACCATCATTAAGTTTGCTGATGATGCAACAGTGGTAGAAAAAGTGAAACATCGCCTTTGTTCATACTTCCTTGAATTATCTTGGAGAAGACAAATTTGGATAGTTCCCATAAATATGGAGACAACTGGAAAAGGATGGATGAGATTGACCTACGTGCCTACATAGGGCTGCTAATTTTAGCGGGTGTGTAAAGGTCCTGAGGCGAGGATACATGCAGTCTCTGGGATGCAGAGGGTGGAAGGGTGATTTTCCGTGCCACCATGCCACTGAAACTCTTTCACACTTTCTCAAGAATGCTACGATTTGATAACTGTGAGTCAAGACCTGCAAGACGTGTGAGAGACAAACTGGCGGCCATAAGAGAGGTCTGGAAGGAGTGGGTGGAGCATCTGCCATACCTCTATAACCCTGTGCCTGAAGTAACAGTGGATGAGCAACTGGTTCCATTCAGAGGTACATTTTAAAATATCTGTATGTTTACACCTATGCAGTACCTTTAGCAAAAATAATAATAACAGTAAGCCTCTACTTTAGTGAAGAAAACATTTATGACAGGTGTGTTGTATTACAAATGAGTGGTGTCCACTGATTAAACGCAGTCTTTCTGGGAAAACCCAGATATTCACAAAGTTTGTGATGAATGACAGGTTGTTTCTTCATGCAAAATAGATTTGGTGTTTAAAATTCAATTAAAAGCAGCTTTATTTTAGGGGTTTAGTGAAGGCGGGTCATTTTTGACCCTTAGCTTATCCATCTTATTCTCCAGTGACTGAATATTTGGTAGCCCATGGAACAAAGGAATAGGTTCCGGTATGAACAGTGTTCCAGAACTCTCTTGTCACTTCTCATTCTAACAGGAAATAATGGATGGAAACTAACATTATTCTATCAATCAGAGAACTCAACGGATGACAAAAGTCCTCTTCCATCATCTTCCAGCTTGTCTCTCTCTGCTTCTCTCTCTCTCTGCTTCTCTCTCTCTTTCTCTATTGCGCTCTCGCTCTCTGTCTCTCTCTCTCTCTCTCTCTCTTGCTCTGTCTCTCTCTCTCTCTCTCTCTCTGTCTCTCGCTCGCTCTCTCCCTCTCTCTCTCTATCTCTCTCTCTCTCTAGCACTGCCCCTCTGCTTATTTCATTGCATAATTTGTTTCCTAATCGTCTGTGTTCAGTTCTATAGGACGCCAGTCAGAGACAAGAATTATAGTCTTTGACTTCATCATTTCTTGTTCCTCTGGAATCATGTGTCGGTTGCCATGACACCAAGGACGCATCCAAAATGTCCCTCTGTTCCTCATGTGACCCATCCCCAAAATGTCCCTCTGTTCCTCATGTGACCCATCCCCAAAATGGCCCTCTGTTCCTCATGTGACCCATCCCCAAAATGGCCCTCTGTTCCTCATGTGACCCATCCCCAAAATGGCCCTCTGTTCCTCATGTGACCCATCCCCAAAATGGCCCTCTGTTCCTCATGTGACCCATCCCCAAAATGTCATTTGAAGATGTAATCTGGAGACAGGTGTTTTATACAACAGCCTTCTGTGTTCTCATTTTGACTCTCTGCATTTGGTAATCATCTCTCTGCTTCCACCGGGCATTCCACTGATTTCAAAACTCGGTCAACTTCTTCTGTGACAACAACATTGTTAATCAACGTTTCTTCCCCATCACTGTCCTCAGAACACTCTACAAAGTCTGGTTCAATGAAAATGTTTTTACCTATGGAGTTTCTCATCGTCTGATTCATTTTCAGAGACAGTCAGCACGGCACGATCGACCTCCAGATAGTAGTTCATCACAATTTTTTCCCACTGATCTTTGCCGATAGCACATTTTAAAATGTTGAGAGCAGTAGCAACACTTTTTCAGTACTTCATGATATCTTAAAAAAAGCTGCAGTAGAAGGATTATCTACACATACTGAACAGCTCATGTTATTGACAGAGACATGCTACATGGCAGACCAATCCGTACTCATCGCTCGGCATGTCCAGCCCCTTCATTATCTCAGCCAATCATGGCCTGTAGGAAGGTTCCTGTATTTTTCCATGGCTAAACCAGCTAGGCTCGTATTTTAACAGTTTTATTCGTATTTACAGATGGCATACACGTTTGTTATTAAGGCAATTGAAAGTTCACATGTTCCAGAAGGTATTTCTGCCAAAAAATGCATTTGAATAAAAAAGGGGTAGTGAGGTGCGACATACGCCTAGCTTCCTGAAGCGGGTCACCTATACAGTACGCTACTTTGTAGGGTATAGGGTGCCATTTGGGATGCAGGCCAGCTCCAGACATGAAGGACTTTAACATATTATGAAATGAATGGGAATAAAACCTAATGGGTTCTATCTGTTTTAATAGAGATTATGTGGTGTATATATAAAATCTTTATATGCATAGAATGCACGCAGCCAGGCAGGCAGACACACACACTGAGAGCTTACTGGGGGGTTTATTGTGAAGCCTCAGTGTTGGCCTCTGGTGTTGTGTTCTGTAAGCCATGTAAACATGGTTAGCATTATGTCAGAGCTTTACTGAGGCCTCCAGAGCTGCAAAACACTGGGCTGGATGTGTCTGTCTGCGCGCGCGCGCGCGCGTGTGTGTGTGTGTGTGTGTCTGTGTGTGTGTGTGTGTGTGTGTCTGTCTGTGTGTGTCTGCATGTGTGTGTGTGTGTGTGTGTGTCTGCATGTGTGTGTGTCTGCATGTGTGTGTGTGTGTGTGTGTGTGTGTGTGTGTGTGTGTGTGTGTGTGTGTGTGTGTGTGTGTGTGTGTGTGTGTGTGTGTGTGTGTGTGTGTGTGTGTGTGTGTGTGTGTGTGTGTGTGTGCGTGTGTGTACGTGCGTGTGTTTGTCTGTGTGTATGCGTGTGTCTGTGTGTGTGTGTGTGTGTGTGTGTGTCTGTGTGTAACTATGTGTGTATATGTGTGTGTGTGTGTGTGTGTACGTGCGCGTGTGTCTTTGTGTATGTGTGTGTGTGTCTCAACCATGCCTCAGTGGACTAGCACACACACACACACACACACACACACACACACACACACACACACACACACACACACACACACACACACACACACACACACACACACACACACACACACACACACACACACACACACACACACTCCAGGGCTTTGTAGCTGAGGGCTGGTTACCTCTCTTAGCTCAAATTAGTTTTACGTGCCACCAGCCCAGTGTTCTAGGAATAAATGAATAACCCATATCTGTCATCATCAATCAGTCTATCAATCAGTCAGTCAGTCACTCAGGCCAGGCACTGGGCCATGCATTATAGATACTGTACGCATATAAACAGCTCATTTCACATGCATCTGGCTTATTTCTGCTGAGCTTATCAAAGTATCTGTCACCAGCTGGTGATGCTAGTAACACTTTAGACTTGCAATCCAGATTTTCTTCTTTTTGTGTGTTTGTGTGTGTGTCATGCCTACTGTTTCACACAGCAGTAGACTAGTTTAGTAAATATACGTTCCCCTGTGTTTGTGTGTGTATTGTAGATGGACCCTGTAACCTGTCCTTAGGAATCTCCAGTTCTGTCCAACACTACGGCCCTATCTGAACCTCTCTGATCCTCTTTCCCCCAGCGCCAAGACTTCTATCTGTGAGTACTACCTATTCTGATAAAACAATGTTGATATGCAACTTTAATGCTGTGACTTTTCAAGCACTGTGGGTCATCGTCAGGCCTACAACGTCTGAAAAGAAGGAGGTAGAAATGTGTTGCATTGTGAGCTCAGTTTGAAATGTTGGTTGACGCCTACCATGTATTTCCACTTCAACTTGATAATACGTGATTGATAGTTATAGTACTGTACAAACTGAAGCTATGTTTGTGTGGGTCAGTAGTGATTAGGTTGTTGGATTGCATCTCTGGTTTGTGCAGTGTGTTGGGGATGTTCTGTTTCATCAGAGACTAAGAGATACAGCTACTGTATGATCGATTTAGCATTACCTGCTTCATTAATCTGCAGAGCGGGAAAGTTATTAGCTATCACAGCGCCGCGGTTACATGTGGTAGAATAGCTTGTCTGCGTGTGTGTTTGTGTGCATGCGTTCGTGTGTGCATATGTGTGTGTGTATGTGTGTGTGTGTGCATTTGTGTGTGTGTGTGTGTGTGTGTGTGTGCATTTGTGAGAGAGAGTATGTGCATGTGTACGTCTGTGTGTACGTGTGTGTATGTGTGTGTACGTGTACTTATGTACTGAAGTGTGTATGTGGTCGCAGATCATTAATTGATGTGATAATTGCTCGTGCACTATGTATTTATTGAACCATGATCAACGCAGTCAGTAGCTCTAAAATCACCCCACATGGTGATCTAACCCGTCCAAAATTACACAAGCAATAATGTCATTATATCTCAAGAGCATTTGAGTGATTAGTTCAGTGTGTGATTTGATTACCAGGCTCATTTTGAAACGCTGCAAGGGTCAGTCAAGAAGTGATGCAAAGGGATAAAGCGGTGGGTGTCGAAACAAATACCATCATAGAAACAGTTATGTTCAAATGCATAACAAAGAAGACAGTTAGATGAACTCTACCTGTGCTACATATAATACCAATATATATTATAGCTATACTGGACATGTTAGAGTGATATCTTTGCATAGATATGATCATGTGCGGTACATTGTATAACCTTATGACATCGCTATCCCTGTCTTAGTACATTGAACGCATCTCTTCAAACCTCAGAGAAAGTTTCTAGCAACATCACTTCAATGTCACTGACCCGTTCAAGGACCACATTTAGGGAAGCACACACATTCTGAGGTGGAATACGGAGAAGAAATATGTGTCTTCACAGCAGAAACCACTCTGACTAGGCAGCTTCACCAACCTGGACTCAGGGGTAGACGTAACATTGTAAATGAAAATCTGGAACACTCAAATTAGTATGATATGTAACGTTTGGTGTATTAGTTTGTGGACGTCAATCATCCATTTAATATGATATGTTACAAATTGCAATAAGTATTATATGTTACGAATTCCAATCTGTTGTTGCTAACGTTAGCTAGCTGCTAGCTAGGCGGCTAACGTTAGCTAGGCTATGAGTTAGGGTTAGGGGCTAAAGTCAGGGGTTAAGGTTAGGGTTAAGATTTAGGTTAAGGTTATGGTTAGGAGTTAGGTTAAAGGGTTAAGGTTAGGGGAAATGTTAGTTAATATCCGACATAGTTGCAAAGTAGCTAAATGGTAGTAAGTAGTTGCGAAGTTGCTAATTAGCTTAAATTGTCCATTGAGATTCGAACATGGCAGCCTTTGGTTGCTAGACGTTTGTGTTATATGCCCACCGATCCACTTCGACCAACCACCCTCTTTCGTTTCTGCCTTAATAAGTAAACTTCTGTCTTACGTTACGTTTTGTATAGTAACATATCACACTAATTTCATTGTCCTCGATTTTCGTTTACTATGTTATGTCTAGTCTATGAGACAATGTTGGCTTCACACCTCCAGCCTCGAGTTCTGTCTGCGTTCCAATTGGCACCCTTTTCCATATCGTGCAAAACTTTTGATCAGAGCCCTATTGGGTCTATGTAGGGAATAGGGTGCCATTTAGTACACATAGTCTAGTTCTGCCTTGGCTGGAATCATAATTAATGCTCTACAGATGAATGATGTATTTCCCTCTCACGCACTCTAGTAAAACCATACTTGTGTCTCACGACTTCTAGCTACTTAAGCTTGCATTACTTATTACTTACAGTACCCTGCAGACTACACACACCCTGCAGTCTACACACACCCTGCAGCCTACACACACCCTGCAGCCTACACACCCTGCAGCCTACACGCGCTGCAGCCTACACGCGCTGCAGTCTACACACCCTGCAGCCTACACACACCCTGCAGCCTACACACCCTGCAGCCTACACACCCTGCAGCCTACACACACCCTGCAGCCTACACGCCCTGCAGCCTACACGCGCTGCAGCCTACACGCGCTGCAGCCTACACACCCTGCAGTCTACACACCCTGCAGCCTACACGCGCTGCAGCCTACACACCCTGCAGTCTACACACCCTGCAGCCTACACGCGCTGCAGCCTACACACCCTGCAGTCTACACACCCTGCAGTCTACACACACTGCAGCCTACACACATACTGCAGCCTACACACATACTGCAGCCTACACACATACTGCAGCCTACAAACATACTGCAGCCTACACACATACTGCAGCCTACACACATACTGCAGCCTACAAACATACTGCAGCCTACACACATACTGCAGCCTACACACATACTGCAGCCTACAAACATACTGCAGCCTACACACATACTGCAACCTACACACCCTGCAGCCTACACACCCGTTTCTGAGCGGCACACCCTATTCCACCCTCTCCTCTACACTACCAAGTCCTCTCCTCTCCTCTCCTCTCCTCTCCTCTCCTCTCCTCTCCTCTCCTCTCCTCTCCTCTCCTCTCCTCTCCTCTCTTCTCTTCTCTTCTCTTCTCTTCTCTTCTCTTCTCTTCTCTTCTCTTCTCTTCTCTTCTCTTCTCTTCTCTTCTCTTCTCTTCTCTTCTCTTCTCTTCTCCTCTCCTCTCCTCTCCTCTCCTCTCCTCTCCTCTCCTCTCCTCTCCTCTCCTCTCCTCTCCTCTCCTCTCCTCTTCTCTTCTCTTCTCTTCTCTTCTCTTCTCTTCTCTTCTCTTCTCTTCTCTTCTCTTCTCCTCTCCTCTCCTCTCCTCTCCTCTCCTCTCCTCTCCTCTCCTCTCTTCTCTTCTCTTCTCTTCTCTTCTCTTCTCTTCTCTTCTCTTCTCTTCTCTTCTTCTCTCCTCTCCTCTCCTCTCCTCTCCTCTCCTCTCTTCTTTTGAGGCCCCAATATAATACATGACCTGTCTTTTTGGCTAGTTATTCACTTAGGCCAGAGAGGGAGAGATCAGTTGTTGAGATTACCCATAAACCTCTCCCTCCTAACATTGTCTTCTACTCTCTTTCTAGACCTTATCCCTGTCTCTAACCCTCTAACCCCCCTCTTACTCTCCCAACCACCCAGACAAACCGCTAATCTCCCCGTCCCCACCCCTCTTAAAAACCCTTCCCCTCTCCCTCTCTAGTCCTACTCCGCCCATCACCTCTTCTGTAGCCATCCTCCCTTCACTCCGAACATCCTCTGCCCCAAAAGATGGCCCATTAATCAGCAAATAGTGCATTACCTTTGTAATTAACATTCAACTGAGTTTCACTCAGTAATATTTCATTAGTTTATATGCAAATAATTCTGAGCGATTGCCTCATTTGGCCCACGAGTGCCATGATGTATTGGCCTAGTAGTGGGAGATGGTGACACCGCACACACACACACACACACACACACACACACACACACACACACACACACACACACACACACACACACACACACACACACACACACACACACACACACACACACACACACACACACACACACACACACACACACACACACACACACACACACACACACACACACACACACACACACACACACACACACACACACACACACACCATACACACACCATACACACACAGTGGCATTAGATGATGGATGGTAAAGCCCTCTATTGCCAGGCTGTGTTTTAGAGGTATTTAAGAAGCTCTTACACATATTAAACCCAATTTAAATTCACCTCACATTTCAACTATACCTCATTTGAATATACAGGCACCTAGAATCACCACAAATGGATTGCATACCTGACTGTCCACTGCTCATAAGGCCTGTTCCTCCTTCACCTCCTCATCCTCCTCTTCTTCCTTATATTCATCCACTTCCTCCACCTCTCCTCTTCCTACTCCTTTTTCTCCTCCACCTCTCCTCTTCCTCCACCTCTCCTCTTCCTCCACCCTTCATCCCTTCTTTCCTTTATCTTTTGTATTGTGTCATGACCTCTAACAGTGATGTCACCTCTGGATAGCTGCGGTTCACTATATGATTTATTGAACCTATACAATATACCTGTGGGCTTTCACAGCTCAAACTAGACTAGTAACTTTAGTGTGGTGTACTGAAATGTATACTTTTACAGGTCAAGTGTGTGTGTGTGTGTGTGTGTGTGTGTGTGTGTGTGTGTGTGTGTGTGTGTGTGTGTGTGTGTGTGTGTGTGTGTGTGTGTGTGTGTGTGTGTGTGTGTGTGTGTGTGTGTGTGTGTCTGTGTGTGTGTGTGTGTGTGTTAGTTATTTCATAATGCATCCAGTCATAGCACTGGAATGTGATTGGATGTGAAGTATGTCAGGAGCTGGTCGTCACCACAACTCAGAGTCTTAACGAGAGACGACAGCTCAGTCTGCACTGTGTGTGTGTGTGTGTGTGTGTGTGTGTGTGTGTGTGTGTGTGTGTGTGTGTGTGTGTGTGTGTGTGTGTGTGTGTGTGTGTGTGTGTCTATGTGTTAGGTTCCTGCCGCAGGCTTTGGATAAGTTTAAACACCGGTCAGACAGGCTAGTGGGTTGTGGATAAGTTTAAACACCGGTCAGACAAGCTAGTGGGTTGTGGATAAGTTTAAACACCGGTCAGACAGGCTAGTGGGTTGTGGATAAGTTTAAACACCGGTCAGACAAGCTAGTGGGTTGTGGATAAGTTTAAACACCGGTCAGACAGGCTAGTGGGTTGTGGATTAGTTTAAACACCCGTCAGAAAGGCTAGTGGGTTGTGGATTAGTTTAAACACCGGCCAGACAGGCTAGTGGGTTGTGGATTAGTTTAAACACCGGTCAGACAGGCTAGTGGGTTGTGGATTAGTTTAAACACCGGTCAGACAGGCTAGTGGGTTGTGGATTAGTTTAAACACCGGTCAGACAGGCTAGTGGGTTGTGGATTAGTTTAAACACCGGTCAGACAGGCTAGTGGGTTGTGGATAAGTTTAAACAACGGTCAGACAGGCTAGTGGGTTGTGGATTAGTTTAAACACCGGTCAGACAGGCTAGTGGGTTGTGGATTAGTTTAAACACCCGTCAGAAAGGCTAGTGGGTTGTGGATTAGTTTAAACACCGGTCAGACAGGCTAGTGGGTTGTGGATTAGTTTAAACACCGGTCAGACAGGCTAGTGGGTTGTGGATTAGTTTAAACACCGGTCAGACAGGCTAGTGGGTTGTGGATTAGTTTAAACACCGGTCAGACAGGCTAGTGGGTTGTGGATTAGTTTAAACACCGGTCAGACAGGCTAGTGGGTTGTGGATAAGTTTAAACAACGGTCAGACAGGCTAGTGGGTTGTCGATTAGCATGCCATGTTTTGATATTTCACTCAAAACAGATTTCAAAATTCTAAAATGATATCTTAGACACAAGGTGAAAGGTTGTCTATGTGGTTCAGTGTGTTTGGGAACAGAAGTATAGCGTGAGGGATCTTAAAATTAGGAGTTTATTTACAAAACGCTATATCCACAAATTTTTCACCTTTGTTTTTTTTTCATCAGAAATGATTGCTAAAGGCCACATGTGTGTTTAAAACTTCTTAAGGCTAGGGGGCACTATTTTCCCGTCCGGATGAAAAGTGTGCCCAAAGTAAACTGCCTGCTACTCAGGCCCAGAAGCTAGGATATGCATATTATTAGATTTGGATAGGAAGCATTCTGAAGTTCCTAAAACTGTTTGAATGATGTCTGTGAGTATAACATATTTGGCAGGCGAAACCCCGAGGACAAAACCATCCAGGATCTTTTTTGTTGTTGAGGTCACTCTCTTTTCAATGGGTTTTCAATGGAAATCAAAAATTCTAACACGGAACACAAACCGGCTGCGCGTGTGCGCCATCGTGCGCTAACGTGCATACATTTATTTTGTCCCCCTACACCAAACGCGATCATGACGCGCAGGTTAAAATATTTAAAAAAAAACAATGACAGTAATTTGGGGACAGGTCGAAAAGCATTAAACATGTATGGAAATTTAGCTAGTTAGCTTGCACTTGCTAGCTAATTTGTCCTATTTAGCTAACTTGCTGTTGCTAGCTAATTTGTCCTGCGATATAAACATTGAGTTGTTATTTTACCTGAAATGCACAAGGACCTCTACTCCGACAATTAATTCACACATAAAACGGCCAACCGAATCGTTTCTAGTCATCTCTCCTCCTTCCAGCTTTTTCATCTTTGAACGTATATGGTGATCGGCATCTGAACTTTCATAGTATTACCACGACAACCGGCAAAACAGTTCGTCTTTCAATCACCCACGTGGGTATAACCAATGAGGAGATGGCACGTGGGTACCTGTTTCTATAAACCAATGAGGAGATGGGAGAGGCAGGACTTGCAGCGCGATCTGCGTCAGAAATAGGAATGACTTCTATTTTAGCCCTTGGCATCGCAGACGCTCGTTGGCGCGCGCGAGCAGTGTGGGTGCAATAATTGAATAACATTGATTTCTAAATTTATTTTGCGACACTCGCGCACGCGACGTGTCCGGTCTGGTCAGCATGTAAGGCAGTTGCTTGCAGTTCCTATCGCTTCCACTAGATGTCAACAGTCTTTAGAAATTGGTTGATGTTTTTCCTTTGAGAAATGAAGAAGTAGGGCTGTCCAGAACGAGGGTCGAGTGAAGTGTACTGTTGTGGTTGAGGTGCGCGACCTGAAAGCACGCTCGACTTTGTTTTCCTCCGGCATTGAACACAGTTTATTCCATCTTCAATTTTATCGATTATTTACGTTTAAAAATACCTAAAGTTGGATTAGGAAAGTTGTTTGAAATGTTTGGATCAAGTTTACAGGTAACTAATTAGATAATGTGTAGTCATGTTGCGCGAGTTGGAACCGGTGTATTTTCTGAATCATACGCGCCAAATAAATGGACATTTTGGATATATAATGACAGAATTTATCGAACAAAAGGACCATTTGTGATGTTTAATGGACATATTGGAGTGCCAACAGAAGAAGATATTCAAAGGTAAGGCATGAATTAAATGTTATTTCTGACTTTTGTGTTGTGCCTGGTGGGTTTGAATTCTGATTTTCATGTGTATGTTTGATGGGGTGCTGATTTAAATATTGATGTCACATGTATAATTTGTGCAGTTCTTTATTAACCTCTAACGAGTCACAACCCCGGATCCGGGATCCCCCCCATCAAAAAAGCTGACTAGCATAGCCTAGCCTAAAGCCACAGGGATATCATATAATCAAATGTTCATGAAATCACAAGTCCAAGACACCAAATGAAAGATACAGATCTTGTGAATCCAGCCATCATTTCCGATTTTTTTAATGTTTTACAGGGAAGACACAATATGTAAATCTATTAGCTAACCACGATAGCAAAAGACACAACTTTTTTTTCTCCACCATTTTTTTCCTGCATGGGCAGCTATCACAATTTCGACTAAATAAAGATATATATAGCCACTAACCAAGAAACAACTTCATAAGATGACAGTCTGATAACATATTTATGGTATAGCATATGTTTTTTTTTAGAAACATTTGCATATTTCAGGTATAAATCACAGTTCTACATTGCAGCTGCAATTTGAAATAGCGTTGGAAGCAGCCGGAATAATTACAGAGACCGACGTCAATTACCAAAATACTCATCCTAAAACATTTCTGAAAAATACACAGCATACAGCAAATGAAAGCCCAACATCTTGTGAATCCAGCCATCATTTCTGATTTTTTAAATGTTTTACAGGGAAGACACAATATGTAAATCTATTAGCTAACCACGTTAGCAAAAGACACCACTTTTTTTACTCCACCAGTTTTTTACTCCATCAGTAGCTATCACTAATTCGACTAAATAAAGATATATATAGCCACTAACCAAGAAACAACTTCATAAGATGACAGTCTGATAACATATTTATGGTATAGCATATGTTTTTTTAGAAAAATGTGCATTTTTCAGGTATAAATCACAGTTTACCATTGCAGCCACTATCACAAAACTCACCCAAAGCGACTAGAATAACTACAGAGAGCAACGTGTATTACCTAATTACTCATCTTAAAACATTTCTGAAAAATACACAGCGTACAGCAAATGAAAGCCCAACATAATGATGCACTATTGTAAAGTGGTTGTTCCACTGGACATCATAAGGTGAATGCACCAACTTGTAAGTTGCTCTGGATAAGAGCGTCTGCTAAATGACTTAAATGTAAATGTAAATCTTGTGAATCCAGACAATATTTCAGATTTTCTAAGTGTTTTACAGCGAAAACACAATATATCGTTATATTAGCATACCACATGAGCTAACATCACCCCAGCATTGATTGAAGGCAAAAAGCGCGATAACGTTATCACCACCAAAATATATACATTTTTTCACTAACCTTCTCAGAATTCTTCAGATGACAGTCCTGTAACATCATATTATACAATGCATATAGAGTTTGTTCGAAAATGTGCATATTTAGCATCACAAATCGTGGTTATGCAATGTAATCTGTCAAAACATGGCATGCATTCTGGCCGGCGCCATCTTGGAAAGGCAACTAAGTTTACGATTATTTATCGATTAGATTGACAAAAAAAATACAGGTTGGACAGCTAATGAAAGATGCATTAGTTATTAATGCAACCGCTGAGTTAGATTTTAAAAATTAACGTTACTAGACATACAGTGTGCGTTGCAGCCAGACTAGTGCCGCAACAATGGCCGAAAAATGCGTTTACATTTTTCCACATAAATACGGAATAAAATCATAAATAGCTCTTACTTTTGGACGAGCTTCCATCAGAATCTTGGGCAAGGTGTCCTTTTGTCCAAAATAATCGTTGCTTTGTTGTAAAACGTCCACTTCAACTTCGGAACTAGCAGCTAACATTAGCTACCTGGCACACACATGTCCAAATCCTCAAACGCAATACTACGAAAATTCCGAAAATAGCAATATACTCGCATAAACTGATATAAATCAGTTTCAAATAACTTCGTTATGATGTTTCTAACACCTATACCGAATGAAATTACAGACGGACATATCTAAGGCCGATAACTGAGCGTTTCAAAATGCTATCCTGGGGTCTTGCGTTGCGTAATGGCGGAAGTCGAAAAGAGAGCGCACCTCATTCCTTGCCCTTTTATAAGCTCTGAGAAATACGTAGAAACACCATTCCACTTCTCATTGGTTACTGACATCCAGGGGAAGGCGGGTGCAGTTCATTTCGATCCATAGGGCACACACAGAGCTTTAAACTGATCCGAGATCAGAGCCTAGTTTTCAGACCTTCGCATGTCCTGTCATGATTTTCGCTGTAGAAAGAGTTCTGGTTCACCCACAGACATAATTCAAACGGTTTTAGAAACTAGAGATTGTTTTCTATCCAATATTAATAATAATATGCATATTGTACGAGCAAGAATTGAGTACGAGGCAGTTTAATTTGGAGACGTAAAATGTCGAAGTTGAAACAGCACCCCCTGTAGTGACAAGAAGTTATTAAAACATTTTTGTTGTTGTAACATTTGACGGTGTAAAACTTAGCAGTAGTACTTATTTATCTGAGAGTAAGGAGGCTATGTAGCATTTTGCAAATAAGCATGAAAATGACCCGATCAAGTGATAGATTTTAAACAAATACATTTTTGTCATTGAACAACCCCATGAAATGATTAGATAGTGAAAATAAACGCACCACTCTATTTCATAATTTCTTTAAACAATAAAAGCTTATTTACCAACATTTCTGAAAATGGATATATAGTGTTTTAGAATGAAACTCTTCAAACGTTGCTATCGACAGTTTAGGGGGGAGGTAATAGCTTGGTAGTCATGGATTGGTCGTTAGAATGGTAGTTAAAGTTTTGAGAACAAAATAATGAACACCAAAAGTCTTCAATCTGTTCAGATCAAGGCACTAATCTAGGATCAGTTTACTCCCCCTAAATCCTTATCCATCAAATGGTGGAAGGCAATAGTCTAAAGATCATATCTGTTCACTGTTTGGTGCTCCTATAATCCAGCTATCAGTGATGGAAATGCTCAACTGACCTTAGATCAGTGTATAGAGCAACTCCACTCAATTCACTCCCTGTAAGGTTCAGTGTATGTTCTGTTGGGTTCACAGTGAGGTCAGGGTTAAAGAATTGGTCCAGGGGGTTGTATAAAGTGTATAGGATTGATGTGCATGTGACTGAAGAGTACTCTCTGTCAACTCTCATGAGAAACTTTCCGTCCTGTCTCTGATCAATGTGTGTGTGTGTCTTACTGTGTGTGTGTGCATGCATGTGTGTGTGCGTGTGTGTGTGTGTCTTACTGTGTGTGCATGCATGTGTGTGTGCGTGCATGTGTGTGTGCGTGCCTGCATGCAGACTTGTGTATGTGTGTGTGCGTGCCTGCATGCAGACTTGTGTATGTGTGTGTGCGTGCCTGCATGCAGACTTGTGTATGTGTGTGTGCGTGCCTGCATGCAGACTTGTGTATGTGTGTGTGCGTGCCTGCATGCAGACTTGTGTATGTGTGCGTGCGTGCCTGCATGCAGACTTGTGTATGTGTGTGTGCATGCTCATTAGCAGTGCTTTCTGAAAGTATTCAGACCCCTTGACTTATTCCACATTTTGTTGTGTTAAAGCCTGAATTCAAAATGGATTAAATATATTTTTTTCTCACCAATCTTCACAAGATACCCCATAATGACAAAGTGAAAACATGTTTTTAGAAATATTTACACATTTTTAAATGAAATACAAAAATATCTAATTTACATTCACACCAATACTTTGTAGAAGCACCTTTGGCAGCGATTACAGCTTTGAGTCACCTTTGGGATGTCTGCATCAGCTTTGAGTCATCTTCGGTATGTCTGCATCAGCTTTGAGTCGTCTTGGGTATGTCTACATCAGCTTTGAGTCGTCTTGGGTATGTCTGCGTCAGCTTTGAGTCGTCTTGGGTATGTCTACATCAGCTTTGATTCGTCTTGGGTATGTCTGCGTCAGCTTTGAGTCGTCTTGGGTATGTCTACATCAGCTTTGAGTCGTCTTGGTTATGTCTGCGTTAGCTTTGAGTTGTCTTGGGTATGTCTGCATCAGCTTTGAGTTGTCTTGGGTATGTCTGCATCAGCTGTGCACATCTGGATTTGGAGATTTTCTCCAATTCTTCTTTGCAGATTTTCTCAGGATCTGTTAAAGATGGAGAGTGGCGGTGAACTGCAATATTCAAGTCTGTCATGACGTTGGCCTGGGGGTAGGTTTATGAACCCCCCATAAATACCTTTCTCCCTTCCCTCTCTCTCTTGACTCTACAGAAAGACTCTTGAAGAGCCTTTGTTAAACATATAGTGTCTGGGAACATCAAAAGGTGGGGGGAAAGGAACCATATTTCGTTAATCCAACCAGTTGAAAAAATGCGTTGGTACTCAATGAATATGATGTCAGTTCGGTTGTCATCTGAGACATTCTTATTAATGATAGGATGACTTAAAAACCTCTTGGCGCACCGATCCCTTTAGCGGGATCATTTTCGTCAATATCCGCTGAATTACAGAGCGTCAAATTCAAATTAAATTACGAAAAATATTTAATTTTCAGGAAATCACAAGTGCAATATAACAAAACACAGCTTAGCTTGTTGTTAATCCACCTGGGGTGTCAGATTTAGAAAAAAAGCTTTACAGCGAAAGCAAACCAATCGTTTGTGTGAGGACATCTCTCAGTAGACAAAACATTAAAACAGCTAGCAGCAAAGTAGCTTGGTCACGAAAGTCAGAAAAGCAATAAAATTAATCGCTTACCTTTGATGATCTTCGGATGTTTGCACTCACGAGACTCCCAGTTACACAATAAATGTTTGTTTTGTTCGATAAAGATTATTTTTATATCCAAAAACCTCCATTTGGTTGGCGTGTTTTGTTGAGTAATCCACAGGCTCGTGCAGGTCACGACGGGCAGAAGAAAATTCCAAATAGTATCCGTAAAGTTTGTGGAAACATGTCAAACGTTTTTTATAATCAATCCTCAGGTTGTTTTTAATATAAATAATCGATAATATTTCAACCGGACGGTAAACTTTTCAATACAAGAGAGAAAGAAAATGTCTAGCTACCAGTGGCGCGCGCGCGAACAAATCTAAGGACATCTGGCTGTCCACTGACGCGATGTGATCATTCTCGCTAATTTTTCAGAATAAAAGCTTGAAACTATGTCTAAAGACTGTTCACACCCTGTGGAAGCCATAGGAAAAGGAATCTGGTTGATATCCCTTTAAATGGAGGATAGGCAGGCAATGGAACAGAGTGGTTTCAGAAAAACAGCACTTCCTGGTGGATTTTCCTCAGGTTTTCGCCTGCAATATCAGTTCTGTTATACTCACAGACAATATTTTGACAGTTTTGGAAACTTTAGAGTGTTTTCTATCCTAATCTGCCAATTATATGCATTTTCTAGCATCTGGGCCTGAGAAATAGGCCGTTTACTTTGGGAACGTTATTTATCCAAACATCAAAATACTGCCCCCTAGCTTCAAGAGGATAAACTGTATCTACACATTATAGTTATCAGATTCACATGGAATTGTTGTGCAATTTAAATGTTTAAATATGAAACTATTTGTGATGAAATGATGAAATGTAATTTTAGCTTCCAAATGAGAGAAATGGGTTTTCATAAGGTTAAAGCTCTGCTCAATCAGTGGCCCGCCCCTGTGAAGAGACATGGGTTATAAACTATGAAACACACACTTTTCTCCCTCCACTATATAAGCCCTTTACGAAAATATAACTTTCTGTTCCGATGACATTAGGGCGACAGTCCTATGTTGAAAGTGTTCAGATAATGAGCTGTTCCGGGTACATTAGGGTGACGGTCCGATGTCAGAAGGATTCAGATAATAACTACAGAACTAAGCCAACCTCAGCGTGAGCTTTGGTTGCAAATGGTATGAACTTTGAACTCTTATTCACTACAGAAGTGATACCTCCTAGCCATTGAGTTAGCAGCGGCCGCTGTAAACGTGGTCTAGGAAAGGACGGACAAAAGATCTCTTCTAACAAACAACACTGCCGAGTATCCAGTTTACCACCAGAGACATTCTTCCGAGGACAGGAAGATCTCTGTTGGGCAACACAGCCTTCCATCTACAACCAACCTATTGCATTTTCCTTCTCCAAATGGGCGGTTATTTAGAATGCATAAGATTCTGTATTTACAATAGCAAAGCTTCTCCCTTTGTTCTTCAGTCCTCCCACGCTTTCATTCAAGCCCAACCCCCTCTCTTTGTGTAACCAGCCGTCATACAGGTTCCGTCCCCGGGGACGTTTTCTTTTAGGACATAATTAGTAATCAATGTATGATCCATTCTGTGTATATGTAATTCTGTGTGATTAGTTAGGTATTTAGTAAATAAATAATGAAACCAAAGTTTGTATTGCTGATTCAACTTGTTAGCCAGGGTTCGTGAAGATAACCAAGAATTCTACGATGTTCAGATGAGACTGAAATAAGGTGACGATTTATATTGACTGCTATTAATGTAAAATATTACTAGGTCTTTAAGAGTTTATTCGGAAGATAACAGCTCTATAAACACTCTTTCGTGGTGCCCCGACTTTCTAGTTAATTACATTTACATGATTAGCTTAATCAGGTAATATTAATTACAGAGAAAGAATTTTATAGAATAGCATGTCATATCACTTAATCCGGCATAGCCAAAGACACGACAAATCTTTCCAGATTTTCAATGGGCTTTGGCTGTGTCACGATACAGCCATTCCAGCGTTGCTATGGCTGCGCAACGATACAGCCATTCCAGCGTTGCTATGGCTGCTCAACAATACAGCCATTCCAGCGATGCTTTGGCCGTATGCTCTGGGTCATTGTCCTGTCAGAACGTATATCTTCGCCCCAGTCCAAGGTCGTTTGCACTCTGAAGCAGCTTCTTATCAAGGATTTGCCTGTATTTGACTCTTTGTTCCCTACTTCCTTACCAGTCTCCCTGCTGCCGAAAAGCATCCCTGTAGCATGATGCTGCCACCACCATGCTTCACGGTAGGGATGGTGTTAGACGGGTGATGAGCTGTGCCTCCAGACATAGTGTTTTCATTCAGGCCAAGGAGTTACATTTTTGTCTCATCAGACTACAGAATATTTTGCCTTATGCTCTCAAAGCCTTTCACGTGACTTTTTTTGCAAACTCCAGGCACGTTGTCATGTGGTTTCCGTTTGGCCACTCTCCCATAAAGCCCAGATTGGTGAAGTGCTGCAGAGACTGTTGTCCTTCTGCCAGGTTCTCCCATCTCAGCCAAGGAACTCTGTTCTGTTAGAGTGGTCATTGGGTTCTTGGTCACCTCCCTGACCAAGATCCTTCTTGCCTGGTTGCTCAGTTTGGTGGGACGGACAGCTCTTAGCAGCCTGGGTAGTTCCATATTTTTTAAATTTTAAATTTCCCATTGATGGAGACCACTGTGCTCTTGGAAACTTTGAACACTCTATACATTTTTTTATATATGCCAGATATATGTGCCAGATATATGCCTGATCACAATTATATCTCGTAGATCTAAGGACATAGGACTTCATGGTATAGTTCCTGCTCTGACATGCACTGTCTACTGTTGGACCTTATATAAACAGGTGTGGTTCTTTCTAAGTCATGTCGAAACAATTGAATTGGCCATAGGTGGACTCCAATCAAGTTGTAGTGACATTTCAAGGATGATTAAACAAGGTATTTGTTGCACCTGAGCTCAATTTGGAGTGTCATAGAAAAAGGGGTGTGAATACTTATGTATCTTCTAAATTTAAATGTCAATACATTTGCAAACATTTCTAAAAGCATGTTTTCAGTTTGTCATCATGGGGTACCGTGTGTAGATGGGTGAGAAAAAAAAGCAATTTAATAAATGTTGTATTCAGGATGTAACATAATGAAATGTGGAATAATTCAATGGGTATGAAAACTTTCTGAATGCACTGTACCTTCCTTGTCTCTGTGTGTGTGTGTGTGTGTGTGTGTGTGTGTGTGTGTGTGTGTGTGTGTGTGTGTGTGTGTGTGTGTGTGTGTGTGTGTGTGTGTGTGTGTGTGTGTGTGTGTGTGTGTGTGTGTGTGTGTGTGTGTGTGTGTGTGTGTGTGTGTGTGTGTGTGTGCATACTTGCGTTGCAGCCGGGAAACAAGCCTCTCCATCAGCTACCTGAGGAACAGCTTCTGGCTGCTACCTGACACTTCTCCTATAGGCAAACTTTACCACTTTATTTATTCAGTCAGTAATGTCCTCATCTTGGGGCCAAGAGGGCATTACTCCATCTCTCTCGCTGGAGAAAAAAACAGCACAGGCATTTTTCCAGACGATCATTTGTCATTGGCCGATCAAAGTAGATGAGATATGTAATAGTATTTATTTTTTACAACTTTGTGATGGATGCCTGGGGGAAGTTTACCCTCTAATACCAGTAAGTGCTTATGTCACACTCTCCCATCCACTGCTCTCTCTCAATCCCTCTCAATCCCTCTCTCTCTCTCTCTCTCTCTCTCTCAATCCCTCTCTCTTTCATCTCTCTCTCTCTCTCCCTCCCCTGTCTCTCTCTCTATTTGTTTCTCTCTGCCCTTCTCTCTTTCCATGTCTCAGGTGAGATTGTGTTAAACAAACACTTCCCATACAACTAGCTCTCACAGCCTCATGTCAGAATAAGACGTTCATCCATGTTTCTCAAACGTCAAATTTCATAGTTGCTATAAAAGTCAAATGCCGAAGTGTTTAAGGTTAAGTTTAGGCATTAACTTTAAATTCGTCAGGTTAGGGTTAAGATTCTTAAGGATAGGCATTAACTCTGAATGGTTAAGGTAAAGGTTGAGGTTTGGGATAGGCTTAAAACAAAAATCTATCACTGGATTTTAACATGCAACCTTTGGAATAAGAGGCAGATGCTTTTCCCCATCCACATCAAACTAGCAAAACTGAAACCTACCCTAGTGTCCGGTTTCCACGTCAGCTCCCGACATCCTTAGAAATGGATGGACGTTGAATACTGACTTGCATCATGGGTAACCTGGCTGTTCCGATAAGCTGGGACAGTGTGTGGAAGGAGCGAGGGAGAGAGTGTGTGGAATGCGATAGGGAGAGAGTGTGACGAAGGAGATAGGAAGAGAGTGTGTGGAAGGAGATAGGGAGAGAGTGTGTGGAAGGAGATAGGGAGAGAGTGTGTGGAAGGAGATAGGGAGAGAGTGTGGAAGGAGATAGGGAGAGAGTGTGCGGAAGGAGATAGGGAGAGAGTGTGTGGAAGGAGATAGGGAGAGAGTGTGTGGAAGGAGATAGGGAGAGAGTGTGGAAGGAGATAGGGAGAGAGTGTGCGGAAGGAGATAGGGAGAGAGTGTGTGGAAGGAGATAGGGAGAGAGTGTGTGGAAGGAGATAGGAAGAGAGTGTGTGGAAGGAGATAGGGAGAGAGTGTGTGGAAGGAGATAGGGAGAGAGTGTGTGGAAGGAGATATGGAGAGAGTGTGTGGAAGGAGATAGGGAGAGAGTGTGTGGAAGGAGATAGGGAGAGAGTGTGTGGAAGGAGATAGGGAGAGAGTGTGTGGAAGGAGATAGGGAGAGAGTGTGGAAGGAGATAGGGAGAGAGTGTGCGGAAGGAGATAGGGAGAAAGTGTGCGGAAGGAGATAGGGAGAGAGTGTGTGGAAGGAGATAGGAAGAGAGTGTGTGGAAGGAGATAGGGAGAGAGTGTGTGGAAGGAGATAGGGAGAAAGTGTGGAAGGAGATAGGAAGAGAGTGTGTGGAAGGAGATAGGGAGAGAGTTTGTGGAAGGCGATAGGGAGAAAGTGTGGAAGGAGATAGGGAGAAAGTGTGGAAGGAGATAGGGAGAAAGTGTGTGGAAGGAGATAGGGAGAGAGTGTGTGGAAGGAGATAGGGAGAGAGTGTGTGGAAGGAGATAGGGAGAGAGTGTGTGGAAGGAGATAGGAAGAGAGTGTGGAAGGAGATAGGGAGAAAGTGTGGAAGGAGATAGGGAGAGAGTGTGTGGAAGGAGATAGGGAGAGAGTGTATGGAAGGAGATAGGGAGAGAGTGTGTGGAAGGAGATAGGAAGAGAGTGTGTGGAAGGAGATAAGGAGAGAGTGTGTGGAAGGAGATAGGGAGACAGTGTGTGGAAGGAGATAGGGAGAGAGTGTGTGCAAGGAGATAGGGAGAGAGTGTGTGGAAGGAGATAGGGAGAGAGTGTGTGGAAGGAGATAGGGAGAGAGTGTGTGGAAGGAGATAGGGAGAGAGTGTGTGGAAGGAGATAGGGAGAGAGTGTGTGGAAGGAGATAGGAAGAGAGTGTGTGGAAGGAGATAGGAAGAGAGTGTGTGGAAGGAGATAGGAAGAGAGTGTGTGGAAGGAGATAGGGAGAGAGTGTGTGGAAGGAGATAGGGAGAGAGTGTGTGGAAGGAGATAGGAAGAGAGTGTGTGGAAGGAGATAGTAAGAGAGTGTATGGAAGGAGATAGGGAGAGAGTGTGTGGAAGGAGATAGGAAGAGAGTGTGTGGAAGGAGATAGGAAGAGAGTGTGTGGAAGGAGATAGGAAGAGAGTGTATGTAAGGAGATAGGGAGAGAGTGTGTGGAAGGAGATAGGGAGAGAGTGTGTGTGTACTGTGGGTTCTCTTACTATAGGAATAGGCAGGTCATGGAAATGACAGGTATCATGCAGTTATCTGAACTGCAATCAACTCAGCTTGGACTCTGCTTCACCTCTAACACTTATCCTAAGGACTGAATCAGTTGATAATTGGTAGGTACCTAGGACAGTTTCTACACTGCATTTCATTGGTGCAGCTTTGGTATCATTCAAGCTCCCCAGCACATCCTGAAGATTCCCTTGAAGTTACTCTTCTGCATGATCATTCATTCTGTTCTGCTGTGTTGGTTTTGGGCCTGGGGTTGTGTGAGGACGTATCAGTGCTGTGTGTGTCTGGGACAATAAGCCAGCTGCGTTGGTACAGTAGTCTCTCTCCATCTCAGAGCCTTGATCAACGTCCTCATCTCTTATTTAAGATTGCCTCCGACGCTCCATACGCTGCATAGAGACCAGTGGATTAATCACAATGCAGGGCTGAGTCCCAAAATATGTGCCCTGTTCCCCATAGCCTATAGTGCACTACTTTTGACCAGGGCTCAGGCTAAAAATAGTGCACTAGGAAGTGAATAGGGTGCCATTTGAGAATCACTCCAGATTGTCTATCTATGGGAAGTGAGATGGAATCTTTTCATCTACCACTGGGGAGATGGGACGGAGAGTTGGGGAGGAGTGTAGAGTAGCTACAGGGGGATTTGGTGCGTGTGTCTGCTATGCGTGTGTGTGTGTGGTTTATGTGTGTGTGTATGCTATGTGTGTGTGTGTGTGGGCCAGGGGATTTCAGTCCTATGGGGGGTCACAGTAGCTAGATTAGGGAGTAAGGGAAAGCAGGTGTAGAAAGCCCTTATTCTGCATGCTGAGCAGGGAAAGGATTAGTGTGTGTGTGTGTGTGTGTGTGTGGTGTGTGTGTGGTGTGTGTGGTGTGTGTGTGTGTGTGTGTGTGTGTGTGTGTGTGTGTGTGTGTGTGTGTGTGTGTGTGTGTGTGTGTGTGTGTGTGTGTGTGTGTGTGTGTGTGTGTGTGTGTGTGTGTTAGCCTCCCTGGTACCAGAGGACAGAGTGAAACCTTAAAGTCGTCCAGATTATCTCTCATTAATGCAAATCAGTCTGTTAGAAACCAACTGAAATATGAATGTAGTTACGGAGGACTGTAGTGGACTGTAGTGGGCTGTAGTGGGCTGTAGTGGACTGTAGTGGGCTGTAGTGGGCTGTAGTGGACTGTAGTGGACTGTAGTGAACTGTAGTGGGCTGTAGTGGGCTGTAGTGGATTGTAGTGGACTGTAGTGGACTGTAGTGAACTGTAGGGGACTGTAGTGAACTGTAGTGGACTGTAGTGGACTGTAGTGAACTGTAGTGGACAGTAGTGGACTGTAGTGGACTGTAGTGGACTGTAATGGACTGTAGTGGGCTGTAGTGGACTGTAGTGGGCTGTAGTGGGCTGTGGTGGACTGTAGTGGACTGTAGTGGACTGTAGTGGACTGTAGTGGACTGTTGTGGGCTGTAGTGGATTGTAGTGGACTGTAGTGGACTGTAGTGAACTGTAGTGGACTGTAGTGGACTGTAGTGAACTGTAGTGGACAGTAGTGGACTGTAGTGGACTGTAATGGACTGTAGTGGGCTGTAGTGGACTGTAGTGGGCTGTAGTGGGCTGTGGTGGACTGTAGTGGGCTGTAGTGGACTGTAGTGGACTGTAGTGAACTGTAGTGGGCTGTAGTGGACAGTAGTGGACTGTAGTGGACTGTAGTGGACTGTAATGGATTGTAGTGGGCTGTAGTGGACTGTAGTGGGCTGTAGTGGGCTGTGGTGGACTGTAGTGGACTGTAGTGAACTGTGGTGAACTGTAGTTGACTGTAGTGGACTGTAGTGGACTGTAGTGGACTGTAGTGGGCTGTGGTGGACTGTAGTGGACTGTAGTGGGCTGTAGTGAACTGTAGTGGACTGTAGTGAACTGTAGTGGGCTGTAGTGGACTGTAGTGGACTGTAATGGACTGTAATGGACTGTAGTGGGCTGTAGTTGACTGCAGTGGACTGTAGTGGACTGTAGTGGGCTGTGGTGGACTGTAGTGGGCTGTAGTGGACTGTAGTGGACTGTAGTGGACTGTAGTGGACTGTAGTGAACTGTAGTGGGCTGTAGTGGACTGTAGTGGACTGTAATGGACTGTAATGGACTTTAGTGGGCTGTAGTGGACTGTAGTGAACTGTAGTGGGCTGTGGTGGACTGTAGTGGGCTGTAGTTGACTGTAATGGAGAGGTGTATCCATGAACTAGGGATGCCTTTCTCTCTCTTTCTTGCTCTCTGCATGTTATAGATGGCCGCAGTGTGTGTGTGTGTGTGTGTGTGTGTGTGTGTGTGTGTGTGTGTGTGTGTGTGTGTGTGTGTGTGTGTGTGTGTGTGTGTGTGTGTGTGTGTGTGTGTGTGTGTGTGTGTGTGTGTGTGTGTGTGTGTGTGTGGATCTACATGACTGCGGTACCAGTGCTAGACCCCCAGTGATCCATCACTATGGGAACAGGACCCCAGGGACCAGCAGGTGATTGATAATTGCTCCGCTAATGAACTGTAATTAAGACCTTCATAGATGACCACGTGTGTGTGCGCCCGTCCTTGTGTATGCGCCCGTCCGTATGTGTGCACCCGTCCGTGTGTGTGTGTTTGATTAAGAGCTTCAGAGTAATTAGAACCTTGGGAACCATTCCACAAATATAGTACCTAGGAGTTGAGGGATGTAGAGATATTGAAGGACGATATTGAAGGAAGGAAAAAAGAGAGGTGGATAATGATTAGATTTTTTAGGATCGCCATTAGCCGATGCCATGGCGACAGCTGGTCTTACTGGAGTCCGACACAACGAAAAAGACATTACAGACAAAAGACTTTCAATTTACATACATTTAAAAACATTCACATGTTGTGTGTGTGTGTGTGTGTGCATCTATCAGTTACACAAACATGTCAGTACATACACACGAGTACTTCACATGGGGCGTTGTGTCGTGAGGTTTTGCTTTATTTGTTTTTTGAAAACAGGTTTGCTGTTCACTTGCGCTGTATGAGATGGAAGGTAGTTCCATGCACTCATGGCTCTGTATAATACTGTACATTTCCTTGAATTTGTTCTGGATTTGGGGACTGTGAAAAGACCCCTGGTGGCATGTCTGGTGGGGTAAGTGTGTGTGTCAGTGATGAGTGGAGGTAAAATATGCAAACATTTTGGAATTTCAACACATGCTCATTAATGTTTACTTTACTGTTTATAATGAAAATAAGGGGTGAAGGGGTGAGGAGGAGAGGGAACAGTAAGGAGGGGTGAAGGGGTGAGGAGGAGAGGAAACAGTAAGGAGGGGTGAAGGGGTGAGGAGGAGAGGGAACAGTAAGGAGGGGTGAAGGGGTGAGGAGGAGAGGAAACAGTAGGGAGGGGTGAAGGAGTGAGGAGGAGAGGGAACAGTAAGGAGGGGTGAAGGGGTGAGGAGGAGAGGGAGCAGTAGGGAGGGGTGAGGAGGAGAGGGAGCAGTAAGGAGGGGTGAAGGGGTGAGGAGGAGAGAAAACAGTAAGGAGGGGTGAAGGGGTGAGGAGGAGAGGAAACAGTAAGGAGGGGTGAAGGGGTGAGGAGGAGAGGGAACAGTAAGGAGGGGTGAAGGGGTGAGGAGGAGAGGAAACAGTAGAGAGGGGTGAAGGGGTGAGGAGGAGAGGGAACAGTAAGGAGGGGGGAAGAGGTGAGGAGGAGAGGAAACAGTAGGGAGGGGTGAAGGAGTGAGGAGGAGAGGAAACAGTAAGGAGGGGTGAAGGGGTGAGGAGGAGAGGGAACAGTAAGGAGGGGTGAAGGGGTGAGGAGGAGAGGAAACAGTAAGGAGGGGTGAAGGAGTGAGGAGGAGAGGGAACAGTAAGGAGGGGTGAAGGGGTGAGGAGGAGAGGGAGCAGTAGGGAGGGGTGAGGAGGAGAGGGAGCAGTAAGGAGGGGTGAAGGGGTGAGGAGGAGAGGAAACAGTAAGGAGGGGTGAAGAGGTGAGGAGGAGAGGAAACAGTAAGGAGGGGTGAAGGGGTGAGAAGGAGAGGAAACAGTAAGGAGGGGTGAAGGGGTGATGAGGAGAGGGAGCAGTAGGGAGGGGTGAGGAGGAGAGGGAGCAGTAGGGAGGGGTGAGGAGGAGAGGGAACAGTAAGGAGGGGTGAAAGGGTGAGGATGGAGAGGGAACAGTAAGGAGGAGTGAAGGGGTGAAGAGGAGATGAAACAGTAAGGAGGGGTGAAGGAGTGAGGAGGAGAAGGAACAATAAGGAGGGGGGAAGGAGTGATGAGGAGAGGGAGCAGTAGGGAGGGGTGAGGAGGAGAGGAAACAGTAAGGAGGGGTGAAGGGGTGAGGAGGAGAGGGAGCAGTAGGGAGGGGTGAGGAGGAGAAGGAACAGTAAGGAGGGGTGAAGGGGTGAGGAGGAGAAGGAACAGTAAGGAGCGATTTGACTTTTTGAAGATTCTGTATGTATAAATGGGTAAAGAGGACAGGGTGGAAAGATGGAGAGAGAGGGAGAGATGGAGAGTACTTGAGATGGAGATATGGAGAGATGGAGAGATGGAGAGATGGAGAGATGGAGAGAAGGAGAGAGGGAGAGAAGGAGAGAGGGAGAGAAGGAGAGAGGGAGAGATGGAGAGTACTTGAGATGGAGATATGGAGAGATGGAGAGAGGGAGAGATGGAGAGAAGGAGAGAGGGAGAGAAGGAGAGAGGGAGAGATGGAGAGAGGGAGAGATGGAGAGTACTTGAGATGGAGATATGGAGAGATGGGGAGATGGAGAGAGGGAGAGAGGGAGAGATGGAGAGTACTTGAGATGGAGATATGGAGAGATGGAGAGATGGAGAGAGGGAGAGATGGAGAGAGGGAGAGATGGAGAGTACTTGAGATGGAGATATGGAGAGATGGAGAGAGGGAGAGAGGGAGAGATGGAGAGATGGAGAGTACTTGAGATGGAGATATGGAGAGATGGAGAGATGGAGAGATGGAGAGATGGAGAGAAGGAGAGAGGGAGAGAAGGAGAGAGGGAGAGATGGAGAGTACTTGAGATGGAGATATGGAGAGTAGGAGAGAGGGAGAGAAGGAGAGAGGGAGAGATGGAGAGTACTTGAGATGGAGATATGGAGAGATGGAGAGATGGAGAGTACTTGAGATGGAGATATGGAGAGATGGAGAGATGGAGAGAGGGAGAGAGGGAGAGAGGGAGAGAGGGAGAGAGGGAGAGAGGGAGAGAGGGAGAGAGGGAGAGATGGAGAGTACTTGAGATGGAGAGATGGAGAGATAGAGAGAGGGAGAGAGGGAGAGAGGGAGAGATGGAGAGATGGAGAGAGGGAGAGAGGGAGAGAGGGAGATAGGGAGAGATGGAGAGAGGGAGAGATGAAGAGATGTAGAGATGGAGAGAGGGAGAGATGGAGAGAGGAAGTGAGCAAATGTCAAATTGGCTTTTTACCAAATTACCGTACAACAGACCATGTATTCACCCTACACACCCTAATTGACAACCAAACAAACCAAAACAAAGGCAAAGTCTTCTCATGCTTTGTTGATTTCAAAAAAGCCTTCGACTCAATTTGGCATGAGGGTCTGCTATACAAATTGATGGAAAGTGGTGTTGGGGGTAAAACATACGACATCATAAAATCCATGTACACAAACAACAAGTGTGCGGTTAAAATTGGCAAAAAACACACACATTTCTTCACACAGGGTCGTGGGGTGAGACAGGGATGCAGCTTAAGCCCCACCCTCTTCAACATATATATCAACGAATTGGCGCGGGCACTAGAACAGTCTGCAGCACCCGGTCTCACCCTACTAGAATCGGAAGTCAAATGTCTACTGTTTGCTGATGATCTGGTGCTTCTGTCACCAACCAAGGAGGGCCTACAGCAGCACCTAGATCTTCTGCACAGATTCTGTCAGACCTGGGCCCTGACAGTAAATCTCAGTAAGACCAAAATAATGGTGTTCCAAAAAAGGTCCAGTCGCCAGGACCACAAATTCCATCTAGACACCGTTGCCCTAGAGCACACAAAAAACTATACATACCTCGGCCTAAACATCAGCACCACAGGTAGCTTCCACAGAGCTGTGAACGATCTGAGAGACAAGGCAAGAAGGGCATTCTATGCCATCAAAAGGAACATAAATTTCAACATACCAATTAGGATCTGGCTAAAAATACTTGAATCAGTCATAGAGCCCATTGCCCTTTATGGTTGTGAGGTCTGGGGTCCGCTCACCAACCAAGATTTCACAAAATGGGACAAACACCAAATTGAGACTCTGCATGCAGAATTCTGCAAAAATATCCTCCGTGTACAACGTAGAACACCAAATAATGCATGCAGAGCAGAATTAGGCCGATACCCACTAATTATCAAAATCCAGAAAAGAGCCGTTAAATTCTACAACCACCTAAAAGGAAGCGATTCCCAAACCTTCCATAACAAAGCCATCACCTACAGAGAGATGAACCTGGAGAAGAGTCCCCTAAGCAAGCTGGTCCTAGGGCTCTGTTCACAAACACAAACACACCCCACAGAGCCCCAGGACAACAGCACAATTAGACCCAACCAAATCATGAGAAAACAAAAAGATAATTACTTGACACATTGGAAAGAATTAACAAAAAAACAGAGCAAACTAGAATGCTATTTGGCCCTAAACAGAGAGTATACAGTGGCAGAATACCTAACCACTGTGACTGACCCAAACTTAAGGAAAGCTTTGACTATGTACAGACTCAGTGAGCATAGCCTTGCTATTGAGAAAGGCCGCCGTAGGCAGACATGGCTCTCAAGAGAAGACAGGCTATGTGCTCACTGCCCACAAAATGAGGTGGAAACTGAGCTGCACTTCCTAACCTCCTGCCCAATGTATGACCATATTAGAGAGACATATTTCCCTCAGATTACACAGATCCACAAAGAATTCGAAAACAAATCCAATTTTGATAAACTCCCATATCTACTGGGTGAAATTCCACAGCAGCAAGATTTGTGACCTGTTGCCACAAGAAAAGGGCAACCAGTGAAGAACAAACACCATTGTAAATACAACCCATATTTATGTTTATTTATTTTAACTTGTGTGCTTTAACCATTTGTACATTGTTACAACACTGCATATATATAATATGACATTTGTAATGTCTTTATTGTTTTGAAACTTCTGTATGTGTAATGTTTACTGTTCATTTTTATTGTTTATTTGACTTTTGTATATTATCTACCTCACTTGCTTTGGCAATGTTAACACATGTTTCCCATGCCAATAAAGCCCCTTGAATTGAATTGAATTGAGAGGGAGAGATGGAGAGATGGAGAGATGGAGAGAGGGAGAGATGGAGAGAGGGAGAGAGGGAGAGATGGAGAGATGGAGAGAGGGAGAGAGGGAGAGATGGAGAGAAGGAGAGAGGGAGATAGGGAGATAGGGAGAGAGGGAGATAGGGAGATAGGGAGAGATGGAGAGAGGGAGAGAGGGAGAGATGGAGAGATGGAGAGGAGGTGAGATAGAGAGGGAGAGATGGAGAGAGGGAGAGATGAAGAGATGTAGAGATGGAGAGAGGGAGAGATGGAGAGAGGGAGAGAGGGAGAGATGTAGAGATGGAGAGAGGGAGAGATGGAAAGAGGGAGAGAGGGGGAGTTAGGGAGATAGGGAGAGAGGGAGAGAGGGAGAGATGAAGAGGAGGTGAGATGGGGAGAGAGGGAGAGATGGAGAGAGGGGGAGATAGAGATGGAGAGATGGAGAGATTGAGAGGGGGAGAGAGGGAGAGATGGAGAGATGGAGATATTGAGAGGGGGAGAGGGGGGAGATGGAGAGTTGGAGAGATTGAGAGAGGGAGAGATGGAGAGTGAGGGGGAGAGAGGGATAGATGGATAGAGGGAGATAGATGGAGAGATGGGGAGAGATGGGGAGATGGAGAGATGGAGAGGAGGAGAGATTGAGAGATGGAGAGGAGGAGAGATTGAGAGGGGGAGAGATGGAGAGATGGACAGGAGGTGAGATAGAGAGAGGGGGGAGAGAGGGAGAGATGGAGAGAGGAAGAGATGGAGAGATGGAGAGATGGAGAGAGGGAGAGAGGAAGAGATGGAGAGATGGAGAGAGGGAGAGAGGGAGAAAGGAAGCGATGGAGAGATGGAGAGGAGGTGAGATAGAGAGGGGGAGAGAGGGAGAGATGGAGAGAGGGAGAGAGGAAGAGATGGAGAGATGGAGAGGGGAAGAGATGGAGAAATGGACAGGAGGTGAGATAGAGAGAGGGGGGAGAGAGGGAGAGATGGAGAGATGGAGAGAGGAAGAGATGGAGAGATGGAGAGATGGAGAGAGGGAGAGAGGGAGAAAGGAAGAGATGGAGAGATGGAGAGATAGAGATGGAGAGATGGAGAGAGAGGGGGAGAGATGGAGAGATGGAGAGATGGAGAGAGGGAGAGAGGGAGAGAGGGAGAGAGGGAGAGATGGAGAGAGGGAGAGGGGGAGAGATGGAGAGAGGGAGAGAGGGAGAGAGGGAGAGAGGGAGAGATGGAGAGAGGGAGAGGGGGAGAGATGGAGAGAAGGAGAGAGGGAGAGAGGGAGAGATGGAGAGAGGGAGAGAGGGAGAGAGGGAGAGATGGAGAGAGGGAGAGATGGAGAGATGGAGAGGAGGTGAGATGGAGAGAGGGATAGGGGGAGAGGGGTAGAGAGGGAGAGATGGAGAGATTGAGAGAGAGGGAGAGAGGGAGAGATGGAGAGAGAGGGAGAGAGGGATAAAAGCTGTGTGTTTGTCTGTGGGTCCTCTGGGACTGGGAGCTGACTATAGGAGAATTGATATTCTACCGGATGTGTCTAGGGTAGTTTTACCTTCGTGCGTGCATGTGTGTGCATGGGAAAGAGCTACAGGTATTACCACTCTTTCTTTTACTCTCTTGCTTCTCCTCCTTTCCCCCCCTCTTCTTCTCTTCTTCTCTTCTTCAACCTGAATGCTTTTCCGATGAACATTTCCTCAGTTTCACCTATTCTACAAACCAGAGCTTTTGGGCACATTTCCTTTACCCAAGAGGCGACAAATTAAACAACGCTTTTAAAGAAAATAAACAACATTCTTCTTTTTCATTAGAATTTGTTCGACCTGCTCGATGAAGCAACATTTTATTGCGTTTGTGTTTTTACATTGGATAAAAGTAGAGATTCAGAGCTAGAAAGTGTTATACACCAGTTTGTTTTTATTATTTAACTAGGCAAGTCAGTTAAGAACAAATTCTTATTTACAATGACAGCCAACCAGGGAAGAGTGGGTTAACTGCCTTGTTCAGGGGCAGAACAACAGGTTTTTACCTTGTCATCTCTGGGATTTGATCCAGCAACGTTTCGGTTATTGGCCCAATGCGCTAACCGGATGTCCCGTTGAAGACAGGATCTTATTCCCATTTATATTACAGTATGTTATCCCGTTGAAGACAGGATCTTATTCCCATTTATATTACAGTATGTTATCCCATTGAAGACAGGATCTTATTCCCATTTATATTACAGTATGTTATCCCATTGAAGACAGGATCTTATTCCCATTTATATTACAGTATGTTATCCCATTGAAGACAGGATCTTATTCCCATTTATATTACAGTATGTTATCCCATTGAAGACAGGATCTTATTCCCATTTATATTACAGTATGTTATCCCGTTGAAGACAGGATCTTATTCCCATTTATATTACAGTATGTTATCCCATTGAAGACAGGATCTTATTCCCATTTATATTACAGTAAGTTATCCCGTTGAAGACAGGATCTTATTCCAATTTATATTACAGTATGTTATCCCATTGAAGACAGGATCTTATTCCCATTTATATTACAGTAAGTTATCCCGTTGAAGACAGGATCTTATTCCCATTTATATTACAGTATGTTATCCCGTTGAAGACAGGATCTTATTCCCATTGAAGTAATAACACCACAGGCTACAACAGTACACTCTCTACAATATAACCTTGGTTTAGAGGCCATAACACAAGTCTGTTTATGTGTGTGTGTCGTGTGTGTGTGTGTGTCTCTCCGATCAGGGGCGACTTGTATAGGTTTGTGTAAGATGCTTGCCTGTGTAGAAGACTGAGAAAGAAACAGACTGATACAGATTGCTACATTCATTGTGCCAAATTCTTAGCGATCTGATCATTGATGAAAAGAAAACCAACATTTTGTCAAGTCCCCAGATCTAATCTCGCTTCAACACGTGTACCCAAATATTTTGTTTCCATAAAATAAATGATTCACTGTTTCTGATGACCTAATTCATGTTCATATTTACCATCTAACTCTTAACATGCAGACAGGCGTTTGATAATATTATAGCACCATGTGTGGAAATATGGCCATGGTCTGTCTGCTGGGCTCTACACTGGGCTCTACACTGGGCTCTACTCTGGGCTCTACACTGGGCTCTACACTGGGCTCTACTCTGGGCTCTACACTGGGCTCTACTCTGGGCTCTACACTGGGCTCTACACTGGGCTCTACACTGGGCTCTACACTGGGCTCTACACTGGGCTCTACACTGGGCTCTACACTGGGCTCTACACTGGGCTGAACTGTCTAAACGACCACAAATGGCTTGACTGACATAAAAACGTACACTAAGTTAGAGTTTAGAATTGTAATCAGTTATTGTAAATATTCGTAGGGGCAAATTGGTGTTAGCAACTTCTAAAGCAGTTGTGTAGTATTGTTGTGCTACAGGTGGAGGCACAGCATGAAAGGCACGTTTTTCACTTCAAAGGTATGTTTTAGTTGTATTTATTCTTAATTTATTCAGGGAAAACCCCATTGAGACCAGGGTCTCATTCACAAGGGTGCCCTGATCACAGTAAGACAACAGTAAAATACAATATGAAACAAAACAGTGATCAATGCCACGTGAAATACAATGAAAGTAAAGCACAACACAACATGTAAGAAACACAGTTACATTCCTCAGCTACTGGGTCCTCAATCAATGCTTTCAATTGCCTGAGCAGCACCAGAACATCCGATAGTAATGAGTTTTGGAAATTGTTCCAGCAGTGAGGTGCATCAAAACTAAAACTGAATTCGTCGGAACCTCAAGAGTTAACCAACCCTGTGAACGGGTTTGATAATTCATGTTTTAAACTTAAAAAACAAGTTATTTATGTTGGAAACTTGTGTAGTAGAGCTTTGTAAACAAAAAGGAATAGTGAAGTGATCTATGAGACTTTAATGAGGACCAGCCAACCTTTTGATACAGGATGCAGTGATGAGTATTGAAACTGTCGACTGTGATAAAGCGAAGGGCGACATGGTAGACGCCATCCAAAGGTTTAAGACTAGTGGCTGCTGCATTCTGGTAAATGGTTCCACCATAATAAAAGAACTGGCAGAAAAGTTGACTGTACAATTTGCTTTATTAAGGAGAGGATAAATCTATTTCTAAAAAAGAAGTCCACTTTAAATCGGACCTTTTTAACTAGTTCATCAGTATGTATCCTTGTCAATCCAAAATGCTCAGATATTTATAGGCACCCGAGCGATGGGTGAACCATTCAATGAATAAATATGTAGTCCATCTCAATTGTTTTTGCAGAGAATTTTAGAACATATATTTAGTCTTTCCCAAATGAAAGGGACACTTTGGGATTTTGGCAATGAGCATGCTAGTAGATTCCATAGACTTCCAGTCATTGCACTAATGCTCGTTAGCATTGGCTCGCAAAACTACCTCTAACTTCTCTGGACACAGAGACATAAATGGTATCCACGACTTCATCTCACTCTGGAGAAGTAGAAAAAGGCCCCTATTGCCGAAATCCCGAAGTATCCCTTTAAGTACAAATTTTAAACCAACCAGGGCTTTTTGTAAGGCAACAAAGACAGATTGCAACTCCAACAATGCCTATTCTACAGGTTGGGGCAATGGCATACATAACAGTATTGTCTGCATACAGATTACTATGACAAGTTTTAACAGATACATCGATGTTATGTATGTAAATAGTAAAGAGAAGTGGTCCCAATACTGACTACTGCGGTACACCTTTCCTTACATCTAGGAAACTAGACTTGAGCTCTCAAACCACTTGTAAGAAGCCTGATCCAGGCTTATTTCAGTCAACCTCTGAATGACAATGTGATGGTCAGTGTCAATAAGGCAACACCATGATTTTTATGATCTAAGAAACGTGTGTGTGTGCACGTGTGTGTGTGCACGTGTGTATGTGCACGTGTGTGTGCACGTGTCACGCATTCCTTTCTGATCTACTCTCAGGTTCATTAATAATTCCCTGTCATAATCCCAGATGAAAGTGTGAATGATAAAAAGGGTGATTCTGTCCAGGTCGTGCGCGGTGGAGTGTGTTTTGTCTGTCTTAGCTCCAGTGGAGCGGAGGGTGGTGTCGCCACATGTTCAATCCCAGTGCTAGGCACTCTTCTTTTCATTATAGTATTTTTGTTTAATTTTTACAAACCTTAAACCTAACCTTTACCACTTGGAATGAATGTCTAAACTTGACCCTCAAAGGTTAGTTTTGGTTTGACCAAATGACATCACTGTCTTTGCGCAGTTTCACTGATGGTTGACAGGACGTGTTGACATATTTGGTTATATAGAAGTTTGAAATGGGGGAGGGTAATTCCAGAGTTATTCTTCAGGCTGTGTTGTGGTTTTGATACTTTTCCCCACAGCTATAGATCATAGAATAACTCTCCCCTGCCCTATTATGTTCTGTCCTCTGTCTCTCTCCCCAGGCTGGATACTAAAAATAAACACAGATTTGAGATGTTTGGAAAGGTCCTAAGAACATTGATATATGCCTTCCGCACAAAAAAATGACTAAGAAATAATCATTTGTCCAGTACTGAGTGAGAACTGAAGTAATAGCTCACAATTGTTTACTTTTGTTATTTAACCAGGCAAGTCAGTTAAGCACAAATTCTTATTTACAATGACGGCCTACCCCGGCCAAACCCTAACGATGCTGGGCCAATTGTGCGCCGCCCTATGGGACTCCCAATCACAGCCAATTCTGATACAGCCTGGAATCAAACAAGGGTCTGTAGTGATGCCTCTAGCACTGAGATGCAGTGCCTTAGACCGCTGTGCCACTCAGGAGCACCTAAAATACATGCGGCGCCCCGGTGAGCAAGAATGGGAATCTTGCATGATACCACTACCCCAGCGGTGCAAATGAGCTAGCAACCCGTGAGAGTAATATGAATACTGATGATACCTAGCACATTGTTTTCAGTGATTGTTTCAAGCCTTTCCCAAACCATGCCTAGACTGTTAACCTTTGAGTTGTTTCTGTTGTAACCCTGTAACAACGCAAAATGTGCCAACGCAAAATGTTAATCCGTAAATAGGTTGAATTTCGAAGGGAAACTATGAGATCTTGTTGCTCTCCCTCCCCCTGACTTCTCATCCCTTTGTTTCCCAATTAGTTCATGATATTCTCCTCTGGTCACCTTCATTTCACTCAAGCTTTGGCATCTCTCTCACTCTCCTTCCTTGAGTGCAAGGTTGTCAAAACATCACCATGGTGACAGACACGATTGCTTCATTCCCCTTAATCTGTTCAGTCTTCCCCTCACTCTCAAGCCTCTCTGTTTTAGCTGCTGTGTGAATGGGTATTTGTTTCAGAGTGTTCATGTGTGTGTGTACTCTCTGGAGAAGTCCATCTAGAAAGTCTGCAGTCAGTGTTCCATTTGTTTACCAAGGCCAGAGACCATGAAGGGGAAATGTTCGCTAACTGGTGTCTGTGTGTGATGGGCCTGGAGAAGTCATTTAGGCCCAGTATCGGCCTGTCGCCTACCTGTCACCGTGACTACAGAGGTGTCAGATGAGATGTGTGTCCGGTCAAGCGAGATGTGATATGTGTTGGGTCAGGCCCATCACACAGCATGCAAGCAGACAGACAGGAGACATTTATAAGACCAGCGATGGACCGGTGGCGGATTTATCAAATCAGTCACTGCTAGAATGTAGTGTGTGTGTGTGTGTGTGTGTGTGTGCGTGCGTGCGTGCGTGCGTGCGTGCGTGCGTGCGTGCGTGCGTGCGTGCGTGTTTTAAAACCAACAGTCTAATTCTTAAGGCAGGTTGCCTATTCTGAATACACTGGGTGAGGTAGGAGCTGATATTCTGAATACACTGGGTGAGGTAGGAGCTGATATTCTGAATACACTGGGTGAGGTAGGAGATGATATTCTGAATACACTGGGTGAGGTAGGAGCTGATATTCTGAATACACTGGGTGAGGTAGGAGCTGATATTCTGAATACACTGGGTGATGTAGGAGCTGATACTCTGAATACACTGGTTGAGGTAGGAGCTGATATTCTGAATACACTGGGTGAGGTAGGAGCTGATATTCTGAATACACTGGGTGAGGTAGGAGATGATATTCTGAATACACTGGGTGAGGTAGGAGCTGATATTCTGAATACACTGGGTGAGGTAGGAGCTGATATTCTGAATACACTGGGTGAGGTAGGAGCTGATATTCTGAATACACTGGGTGAGGTAGGAGCTGATATTCTGAATGCACTGGGTGAGGTAGGAGCTGATATTCTGAATGCACTGGGTGAGGTAGGAGCTGATATTCTGAATGCACTGGGTGAGGTAGGAGCTGATATTCTGAATGCACTGGGTGAGGTAGGAGCTGATATTCTGAATGCACTGGGTGAGGTAGGAGCTGATATTCTGAATACACTGGGTGAGGTAGGAGCTGATATTCTGAATGCACTGGGTGAGGTAGGAGCTGATATTCTGAATACACTGGGTGAGGTAGGAGCTGATATTCTGAATACACTGGGTGAGGTAGGAGCTGATGTTCTGAATGCACTGGGTGAGGTAGGAGCTGATACTCTGAATACACTGGGTGAGGTAGGAGCTGATATTCTGAATACACTGGGTGAGGTAGGAGCTGATATTCTGAATACACTGGGTGAGGTAGGAGGTGATATTCTGAATACACATCTATACACATGAAAAAGAAAGTAGAATGTAAACAATATTTTTGGTTAGTCACGTTGGATACTGTGACGCACAGATAACAGAAGTAAAGGGATAAAAGCGGGAGAGTTCTTTTAGAAGGTACTCTGAAACTCAGAGGAACTGGAAGACAAACTCAGGTATTTAACATCAAGCATACACATGTATAGAGATCTATAGTGCCCCAAATCCTGTTTAACATAGACAGTAGACTGATATATAGGGGTCTCTACACATCTCTCTGGCTCAGAGGCGCCTGCAATTAAAGGAACAGTTAAGAAACAGGGTAATTATAGGGACAGTTATCAAACAGGGCAATGAAAGGAACAGTTAACAAACAGGGCAATTATAGGGACAGTTAACAAACAGGGGAATTAAAGGGACAGTTAACAAACAGGGGAATTAAAGGGACAGTTAACAAACAGGGCAATTAAAGGAACAGTTAACAAACAGGGCAATTATAGGGACAGTTAACAAACAGGGCAATGAAAGGAACAGTTAACAAACAGGGCAATTAAAGGAAAAGTTAACAAACAGGGCAATTATAGGGACAGTTAACAAACAGGGCAATTAAAGGAACAGTTAACAAACAGGGCAATTAAAGGAACAGTTAACAAACAGGGCAATTAAAGGGACAGTTAACAAAAAGGGCAATGAAAGGGACCATTAACAAACAGGGCAATTAAAGGGACAGTTAACAAACAGGGGAATTAAAGGGACAGTTAACAAGCAGGGCAATTAAAGGAACAGTTAACAAACAGGGCAATTAAAGGGACAGTTAACAAACAGGGCAATGAAAGGGACCGTTAACAAACAGGGCAATGAAAGGAACAGTTAACAAACAGGGGAATTAAAGGAACAGTTAACAAACAGGGGAATTAAAGGGACAGTTAACAAACAGGGCAATTAAAGGAACAGTTAACAAACAGGGGAATTAAAGGGACAGTTAACAAACAGGGCAATTAAAGGAACAGTTAACAAACAGGGCAATTAAAGGGACAGTTAACAAAAAAGGCAATGACAGGGACCGTTAACAAAAAGGGAAATGAAAGGGACCGTTAACAAAAAGGGCAATGAAAGGGACCGTTAACAAAAAGGGCAATGAAAGGGACTGTTGACAAAAAGTGCAATGAAAGGGACCGTTAACAAACAGGGCAATTAAAGGGACAGTTAACAAAAGGGGCAATGAAAGGGACAGATAACAAACAGGGCAATTAAAGGAACGGAACAGGTAACTAAAAAGTGTGAAAAAAATGTGAGCCTTTTATACACAAGTAGTGGGAGGACTGATTACAACAGGACTGTGTGTGTATGTGTTTGTGTGTGTTTGTGCGCGTGTGTATGTTTGGGTGTTTGTCTGTGCCTGTCTGCGTGCGTGTCTGCGTGTGTGTGTGAACTTATTTATGCAAATAATGTCCCGTTTATTTAAATGAATGTATGACCCTCCTGTACCAGGTAATAAATCACCTCTGAAGGATGAGGATTTTTCTGCTCTCTCTAAAATGTTACCATTAGCCTTTTGTTGTGTCTGGATGAATAATCTGTTGGTGTGTGTGTGGCTGTTGTCTGGGTGTGTGTGTGTGTGCTTGCATGTGTGTGTGTGTAGATTTATGGTCCGGGGTTCTAAATAGACGTAGATGATGTAATACGTCTGAGAAACATTTGGCATCTACATGTTTTTGTGTCTGAGAGAAGAAAAGGAGAAGATGCATCATTACTTGGTTTCTCTTGATTTAGACCTTGATGTCTATATGCGTTTATGGGTATTGATATTTTATTATCAGTGTTTTATTTATTTGGGAAGTCAAATGCCCATATTCAAACTAACATTGCCTCTCCTCACGCTAAACCATCTTCTCTACTCTCCCCAACCCATCTAATCTAATCTACTTTCCCCAACCCTTCTACTCTCCCCAACCCCTCTACTCTCCCCAACCCATCTAATCTAATCTACTTTCCCCAACCCTTCTACTCTCCCCAACCCCTCTACTCTCCCCAACCCATCTACTCTACTCTCCCAAACCCCTCTACTCTACTCTCCCCAACCCATCTAATCTGATCTACTTTCCCCAACCCTTCTCCTCTTCCCAACCCCTCTCCTCTCCTCTCCCCAACCCTTCTCCTCTTCCCAACCCCTCTCCTCTCCCCAACCCCTCTACTCTCCTCTCCTCTCCCCAACCCCTCTACTTTCCTCTCCCCAACACCTCTAATCTCCTCTCCCCAACCCCTGTACTCTCCTCTCCCCAACCGCTCTACTCTCCTCTCCCCAACCCCTGTACTCTCCTCTACTCTCCCCAACCCCTCTACTCTCCTCTCCCCAACCCCTCTACGCTCCTCTCCCCAACCCCTCTACTCTCCTCTCCCCAACCCCTCTACTTTCCTCTACTCTCCCCAACCCCTCTACTCTCCTCTCCCCAACGCTCTACTCTCCTCTCCTCTCCCCAACCCCTCTAATCTCCTCTCCCCAACCCCTCTACTCTCCTCTCCCCAACCCCTCTATTCTCCTCTCCTCTCCCCAACCCTCTACTCTCCTCTCCTCTCCCCAACCCCTCTAATCTCCTCTCCCCAACCCCTCTACTCTCCTCTCCCCAACCCCTCTACTCTCCTCTCCTCTCCCCAACCCTCTACTCTCCTCTCCTCTCCCCAACCCCTGTACTCTCCTCTCCCCAACCGCTCTACTCTCCTCTCCCCAACCCCTCTACTCTCCTCTCCTCTCCCCAACCCCTCTACTCTCCTCTCCCCAACCCCTCTACTCTCCTCTCCTCTCCCCAACCCTCTACTCTCCTCTCCTCTCCCCAACCCCTGTACTCTCCTCTCCCCAACCCCTCTAATCTCCTCTCCCCAACCCCTCTACTCTCCTCTCCCCAACCCCTCTACTCTCCTCTCCTCTCCCCAACCCTCTACTCTCCTCTCCTCTCCCCAACCCCTGTACTCTCCTCTCCCCAACCGCTCTACTCTCCTCTCCCCAACCCCTCTACTCTCCTCTACTCTCCCCAACACCTCTACTCTCCTGTCCCCAACCCCTGTACTCTCCTCTCCCCAACCCCCAACCCTCTACTCTCCCCAACCCCTCTCCTCCTCCCAACCCATGAAGAGCAACCCCTCTCCTCCTCCCATCCCGCGAAGAGCAACCCCTCTCCTCCTCCCATCCAGTGAAGAACAACCCCTCTCCTCCTCCCATCCCGTGAAGAACAACCCCTCTCCTCCTCCCATCCCGTGAAGAACAACCCCTCTCCTCCTCCCATCCCGTGAAGAGCAACCCCTCTCCTCCTCCCATCCCGTGAAGAGCAACCCCTCTCCTCCTCCCAACCCGTGAAGAGCAACCCCTCTCCTCCTCACATCCCGTGAAGAGCAACCCCTCTCCTCCTCCCAACCCGTGAAGAGCAACCCCTCTCCTCCTCCCATCCCGTGAAGAGCAACCCCTCTCCTCCTCCCATCCAGTGAAGAGCAACCCCTCTCCTCCTCCCAACCCGTGAAGAGCAACCCCTCTCCTCCTCCCATCCCGTGAAGAGCAACCTCTCTCCTCCTCCCATCCAGTGAAGAGCAACCCCTCTCCTCCTCCCAACCCGTGAAGAGCAACCCCTCTCCTCCTCCCATCCCGTGAAGAGCAACCCCTCTCCTCCTCCCAACCCGTGAAGAGCAACCCCTCTCCTCCTCCCATCCCGTGAAGAGCAACCCCTCTCCTCCTCCCAACCCGTGAAGAGCAACCCCTCTCCTCCTCCCAACCCGTGAAGAGCAACCCCTCTCCTCCTCCCATCCCGTGAAGAGCAACCCCTCTCCTCCTCCCAACCCGTGAAGAGCAACCCCTCTCCTCCTCCCATCCCGTGAAGAGCAACCCCTCTCCTCCTCCCAACCCGTGAAGAGCAACCCCTCTCCTCCTCCCATCCAGTGAAGAGCAACCCCTCTCCTCCTCCCAACCCGTGAAGAGCAACCCCTCTCCTCCTCCCAACCAGTGAAGAGCAACCCCTCTCCTCCTCCCATCCAGTGAAGAGCAACCCCTCTCCTCCTCCCATCCCGTGAAGAGCAACCCCTCTCCTCCTCCCAACCCGTGAAGAGCAACCCCTCTCCTCCTCCCAACCCGTGAAGTGCAACCCCTCTCCTCCTCCCAACCCGTGAAGAGCAACCCCTCCCCTCCTCCCATCCCGTGAAGAGCAACCCCTCTCCTCCTCCCATCCCGTGAAGAACAACCCCTCTCCTCCTCCCATCCCGTGAAGAGCAACCCCTCTCCTCCTCCCATCCCGTGAAGAACAACCCCTCTCCTCCTCCCAACCCGTGAAGAGCAACCCCTCTCCTCCTCCCATCCCGTGAAGAGCAACCCCTCTCCTCCTCCCATCCCGTGAAGAGCAACCCCTCTCCTCCTCCCATCCAGTGAAGAACAACCCCTCTCCTCCTCCCATCCCGTGAAGAGGAACCCCTCTCCTCCTCCCATCCCGTGAAGAGCAACCCCTCTCCTCCTCCCATCCCGTGAAGAGCAACCCCTCTCCTCCTCCCATCCCGTGAAGAGCAACCCCTCTCCTCCTCCCATCCCGTGAAGAGCAACCCCTCTCCTCCTCCCATCCCGTGAAGAGCAACCCCTCTCCTCCTCCCATCCCGTGAAGAGCAACCCCTCTCCTCCTCCCATCCAGTGAAGAACAACCCCTCTCCTCCTCCCATCCAGTGAAGAGCAACCCCTCTCTTCCTCCCATCCCGTGAAGAGCAACCCCTCTCCTCCTCCCATCCAGTAAAGAACAACCCCTCTCCTCCTCCCAACCCGTGAAGAGCAACCCCTCTCCTCCTCCCATCCAGTGAAGAGCAACCCCTCTCCTCCTCCCATCCCGTGAAGAGCAACCCCTCTCCTCCTCCCAACCCGTGAAGAGCAACCCCTCTCCTCCTCCCATCCAGTGAAGAGCAACCCCTCTCCTCCTCCCATCCCGTGAAGAGCAACCCCTCTCCTCCTCCCAACCCGTGAAGAGGCAAATTATCACAAAGCTCTGGGAGACTTGTAGATGGTTGATGGATTATTCATGTTCAAATTAATAATGTATGATTTCTATGTTGGTGTTAATTCCTACTTTCCCAGCCCAGTTGGTGGTGGGAATGGTTTAGTATGTGATGTTTAATGGAATAGTCTGACTAATGGATGTTGGGCTGAGGAAGACGGAGGAGGCTGGTTCTCTGTTTATGAACCGTTTTATTGGAGACACAGTCACTTCTCACATTCAACAGTATAGTTGTGTTTATGGAATGCAGACATGTACAGTAGTTCTTGGGAAGAAAGATGATTGCTTTGAGATGTTTGCACATTCATTCATGACACAGCACTGCATTCAGTGACACAGCACTGCATTCAGAGACACAGCACTGCATTCATGACACAGCACTGCATTCAGAGACACAGCACTGCATTCATGACACAGCACTGCATTCATGACACAGCACTGCATTCAGAGACACAGCACTGCATTCAGTGACACAGCACTGCATTCAGAGACACAGCACTGCATTCATGACACAGCACTGCATTCAGAGACACAGCACTGCATTCATGACACAGCACTGCATTCATGACACAGCACTGCATTCAGAGACACAGCACTGCATTCAGACACAGCACTGCATTCACAGACACAGCACTGCATTCAGAGACACAGCACTGCATTCATGACACAGCACTGCATTCAGTGACATATCACTGCATTCATGACACAGCACTGCATTCAGTGACACAGCACTGCATTCATGACACAGCACTGCATTCAGAGACACAGCACTGCATTCAGAGACACAGCACTGCATTCAGAGACACAGCACTGCATTCAGAGACACAGAACTGCATTCAGAGACACAGCACTGCATTCAGAGACACAACACTGCATTCAGAGACACAGTGCTGCATTCAGAGACACAGCACTGCATTCAGAGACACAGCACTGCATTCAGTGACACAGCACTGCATTCATGACACAGCACTGCATTCAGAGACACAACACTGCATTCAGAGACACAGCACTGCATTCAGAGACACAACACTGCATTCAGAGACACAACACTGCATTCAGAGACACAGCACTGCATTCATAACACAGCACTGCATTCATGACACAGCACTACATTCAGAGACACAGCACTGCATTCAGAGACACAGCACTGCATTCAGAGACACAGCACTGCATTCAGAGACACAGCACTGCATTCAGAGACACAACACTGCATTCAGAGACACAACACTGCATTCAGAGACACAACACTGCATTCAGAGACACAGCACTGCATTCATAACACAGCACTGCATTCATGACACAGCACTACATTCAGAGACACAGAACTGCATTCAGAGACACAGCACTGCATTCAGAGACACAGCACTGCATTCAGAGACACAGCACTGCATTCAGAGACACAGCACTGCATTCAGAGACACAGCACTGCATAGACTGGATGTCAGATAGGAAATGAATGTCGCTGCCTTTCTTTTTCACTTGTTTTGCCTGTTTATCTGCATGTGTGTGTGTGTGTGCACGTGTGTGTGCACGTGTGTGTGCATGTGTGTGTGCATGTGTATGTGTGTATGTGTGTATGTGTGTATGTGTCTGTGCATGTTTGTGTGCGTGTGCGCGTGTGTGCATGTGTGTATGTGTGTATGTGTCTGTGCATGTTTGTGTGCGTGTGCATGTGTGTGTGTGCACGTGTGTGTGTATGTATGTTTGTATGTGTCTATGCATGTGCGTGTGTGTGCATGTGTGTGTGCATGTGTGTGTATGTGTGTGCTCCCCCTTCCTCACAGCCTGCTGATATAAGGTCAGGTGGTTATTCTGCAGCTCTGACTTATTGACTTATTGGATGACTTTGAGAGTCCTCTCCCAGGTTATAGACCTGGCTAGACAAACACCCTATACTTTCAGCCAGGTCACCCGTGAAACAAGTCTGTATTCAACGTCCATCCATGTCTGAGGACGTCAGGAGATGATGTGGAAACCGAAAACTAGGGGAAACAGTGAGCACTTATCTTCAAGTAGGTTTCAGTTTCACTAGGGTGTGTTTGTGTGTTTGTGTGTGTGTTACTATGTGCTTGTGTTCATGCATTTGTGTGTGTGTGTGTGTGTGTGTTTGTGTGTGTGTTACTATGTGCTTGTGTTCATGCATTTGTGTGTGTGTGTGTGTGTGTGTGTTTGTGTGTGTGTTACTATGTGCTTGTGTTCATGCATTTGTGTGTGTGTGTGTGTTACTATGTGCTTGTGTTCGTGCATTTGTGTGTGTGTGTGTTTATAATGTTAATATACTGTTAATCACTTCACCACAATATATATTACTGTCAATCACTGGACCACAATATATATTACAGTTAATCACTGGACCACAATATATATTACAGTTAATCACTGGACCACAATATATATTACAGTTAATCACTGGACCACAATATATATTACAGTTAATCACTGGACAACAATATATATTACAGTTAATCACTGGACCACAATATATATTACAGTTAATCACTGGACCACAATATATATTACAGTTAATCACTGGACAACAATATATATTACAGTTAATCACTGGACAACAATATATATTACAGTTAATCACTGGACCACAATATATATTACAGTTAATCACTGGACAACAATATATATTACAGTTAATCACTGGACAACAATATATATTACAGTTAATCACTGGACCACAATATATATTACAGTTAATCACTGGACAACAATATATATTTACAGTCAATCACTGGACCACAATATATATTACAGTTAATCACTGGACCACAATATATATTACAGTTAATCACTGGACCACAATATATATTACAGTTAATCACTGGACAACAATATATATTTACAGTTAATCACTGGACCACAATATATATTACAGTTAATCACTGGACAACAATATATATTACAGTTAATCACTGGACAACAATATATATTACAGTTAATCACTGGACAACAATATATATTACAGTGAATCACTGGACCACAATATATTACTTGCCAGTAAAGCATTGCATGTCCATAGTTACATTGATGAACCATCAGTCTTAGAGAACAACCGTTATTATCCAAGCCTCACTGAGCCTCATCTAACGTGATTACGAAAAATGATAACCGTACCGCCATCTAGTTGTTTATTCTACTAGCAGTAGAATGTGTGTTAGTGTGGCGTGCAGAACGCACGTATGTGTGTGTGTGTGTGTGTGTGTGTGGCATGCAGCAAGCATGTTCAGTATGTGTGTGTGTGTGTGTGTGTGTGTGTGTGTGTGTGTGTGTGTGTGTGTGTGTGTGTGTGTGTGTGTGTGTGTGTGTGTGTGTGTGTGTGTGTGTGTGTGTGTGTGTGTGTGTGTGTGTGTGTGTGTGTGTGTGTGTGTGTGTGTGTGTATATATACAGTGGTTGCTCAACTAAATTTTTGCGATTATGCTGCGGGACGTAGTGATCATTTGTGGTTTAGTACGGTACCCTGCGTCACTACTTCATTACTCCAGACCACCACAAGGGGGAGTTAGAGCACTGATTAGGCTTTTGGGTCCCAAGGCTTTACTGTGTCTCTAAAAATACACTTATTGTTTTGTTACTACTCGTCAGTATTACTTACTAAAACTGTTGTTACACTAAGGTTTTTATTATAAGAGAAACTTAGACTACAATTAGGGTGTGGAAATGTTAGGATTATTTTGCTCTTACTGTAGCCTACTCCTGACCGATCACATTGTACAACTCCAGAGTGGCACAGTGGGCTAAGACACTGCACCACAGTGCAAACTGTGGGCTATGACACTGCATCACAGTGCAAACTGTGGGCTAATACACTGCATCACAGTGCAAACTGTGGGCTAAGACACTGCATCACAGTGCAAACTGTGGGCTATGACACTGCATCACAGTGCAAACTGTGGGCTAAGACACTGCATCACAGTGCAAACTGTGGGCTAAGACACTGCACCACAGTGCAAACTGTGGGCTAAGACACTGCATCACTGTGCAAACTGTGGGCTAAGACACTGCACCACAGTGCAAACTGTGGGCTAAGACATTGCATCACAGTGCAAACTGTGGGCTAAGACACTGCACCACAGTGCAAACTGTGGGCTAATACACTGCACCACAGTGCAAACTGTGGGCTAAGACACTGCATCACAGTGCAAACTGTGGGCTAAGACACTGCACCACAGTGCAAACTGTGGGCTAAGACACTGCACCACAGTGCAAACTGTGGGCTAATACACTGCATCGCAGTGCAAACTGTGGGCTAAGACACTGCTTCCCAGTGCAAACTGCTTGCTACAGATGCTGGTTCAGTGCCGGCTGCGACCGGGAGACCCATGAGGTGATGGTAGGCTTTTGATTTCTTTCCCCATAAAAACAACTCAATAACAAACTGGCTTCATTTACAAATTAGTAACAATGTCTCACCCCATGTTCAAGAATGGACTTTTTCCTCGCTCACTTTATGTTATTTGAAAACTAAATCATCTCCAAAATATTGTTATTTTTTTAAACAAAGCTATTATTATTATTGCTATTATTAATTTAGAATTATATAAAAGTCCCTTAGATATTCTCACAGATATATTATTAACCCTGTTTTTCACAAGTGTAGCAGGCTGTGAATTCTGCAAACATTTCTAGCAGCACAATACATATTGGTCATATTGGTCATGGCTCAAGAGTGGCGCACAATGGGATTACCTTGCAGTTCTCCAGCTTTATACACTGACTAGGGAAACGCTGACTAGGGAAACGCTGACTAGGGAAACGCTGACTAGGGAAACGCTGACTAGGGAAACATTCCCACTGTTCTTCGTGCCAGTCTGAACGCTCAAACTAAAATGTAACTAATAATGGCGTGAAAAATGCTCCTTAGATAGGAATTCGGAGGGCAGATATTATTACATTTTAAAGCATTATTCCTCTCACAAAAGGCGTCAGTCAAAAGTTATACTTAAATCCATACTGGATTTAATGAATAATTACATGAAAAGCACACATTTGTAAATCCCAAACTGTAAAAGTAATTAGAAGGTAGATACAAATGATTTGTGACATTGTGGTTACAATAAAGAATGTAAACAAGATGCAGGTTTTCAAACACTTGTTTTTCACAAGTGTACTGCAGTACTCTAGCAGGTGTAGCCCTACAGTATTAGCAGGACAAAATACTCTTTATAGCCCGCCTATTTTAGGTGTGAACATCTGCAATATATTTGATGCTTAAGTACTCTAAATTGTTACATGTCTAACTCAAAACAGCAGTACAGTATTTCTTTTATGCTTTCTTTATGCTTTCGTTAATTTCAACACCTCTTTGACATAGGGTCCAGCATATCTCTCGATGACCCCGACAGAGATGATCGCCTTGCTTCCAGTTCGTAGGAAACTACGCAGTATTTCGTTTTTTCATGAATTATTTCTTACATTGTTAACCCAGGAAATGTTAAGTCTTATTACATACAGCTGGGAAGAACTATTGGATATAATAGCAACGTCAACTTACCAACATTACGACCAAAAAATATGACTTTCCCGACGTGGATGCTCTGTTCGGACCACCATCCAGGACAATGGATCTAATTCCAGTAGTCAACCCAAAACAACGGCGCCGCAGAAGGGGCAGACGAAGTGGCCACCTGGTTAAGTTCAAAATCGTCCACCGCTCCCAAGTATACTACTAGCCAATGTCCAGTCTCTTGACAACAAGGTAGACAAAATTCGAGCAACGGTTGCCTTCCAGAGAGACATCAGAGATTGTAACATTTCATGGAAATGTCCATTTCACAGAAATATTTCATGGAAACATGGCTCTCTCGGTATACCTTGTCGGAATCAGTTCACCCACCGGGCATCTCTATGCATCGCGCCGACAGAGATAAACACCTCTCTGGGAAAAGGGAGAGCGGGGGTGTATGCTTCATAATTAACAACTCATGATGTAATCATAACAACATATAGGAACTCAAGTTCTTCTGCTCATTTTACCTACCAAGAGAATTCTCATCAGTTATTGTCACAGCGGTGTACATTCCCTCAAGCAGACACCAAGACGGACATCAAGGAACTTCACTGGACTAACTTCCGCGATATATACAATGCTTTCCCCCGCCCTCCCTTCGGCAAATCCAACCACGACGCCATCTTGCTCCTACCGTCTTATAGGCAGTGTTAGGTACGCCTCTAGGAAGAGGGAAAGCAACACCCTGTTACAACGCAACTCCCCGTGGAGTGAAAGAGGTATGGGACTGTAGGTGCGAGTAAGGATGACAAAGGCAGAGAATGGTACCGTTTACAGGGAATTCATTCCGCCACATGGTACATTTTGGGAAAAGGGGCTGGATGGAACCAAAGCAAAGGAAGTAAATGTCAACTCCCCCTCTCCTACCTTACCTGCCTACCCACAACTTACCCAACTTACCCAACTAGCACCACCTGGTGCACTAACCAAAGGGGGTGGTCCGCCCAGGTCTTACCTAGTGTGCATAGACAGTGAATACTACGGGTTATGTATGCCCGCAGGCCTCTTGCCTAAGCACTCCCTAAGTGCCTTCCCCTTCCCCCCTGGGTACAAATGAAACAGAATATTACAAACAAGTTCACATTCAAAAACAGTCCTTTAGACTGTAGACATACCTTAGTAGGACTGGCTACAAAATACTGGCAACAAATTATACCTCGGCGCAACAACGAAAACACAGGACATACCAAGAAGCTCTCTCTCAGCAACACTAACCAAAATACAGGACATACTAATCATCTCCTCTGACAAAGGAACACTGGCTTTTCTAGCTTCAGAAGGAGTTGTTAATTGAAGACGGCTGTTTCTGACGAGAGGGCGGGGTCAGCGCCAACCATCAATGGGGCCGACCAATCAGCTGCTTGGGGAGAATTTCAGGAAGCCATTTCCTGAAACACACTCACAAATACACAAACCACAACACAGAAACTAAGGAACGTAACAGGCAGATACTCAAACAGGATGTACCCGTGACGAGAACCATTCAACGCTGGTCCGACCAATCTGAAGCCACGCTTCGAGATTGTTTTGATCACGCGGACTGGAATATGTTCCGGTCAGCCTCAGAGAACAACATCAACCTATATGCTGACTTGGTAAGTGTGTTTATAAAGAAGTGCATTGGAGATGTTGTACCCACTGTGACTATAAAACCTGCCCTAACCAGAAACCGTGGATGGATGGCGGCATTCGCGCAAAACTGAAAGTGCGAACCACCACATTTAACCATGGAAAGAGGACTGGGATTATGGCTGAATATAAACAGTGTAGTTAATCCCTCCACAAGACAATCAAACAAGTGAAATTCCAGTACAGGGACAAAGTCACAATTCAACAGCTCAGACATGAGACATATGTCGCAGGGTCTACAGGAAATCACAGACTACAAAAAGAATACAAGTCACATCACGGACACCAATGTCACGCTTCCAGACAAACTAAACACCTTCTTTGCCCGCTTTGAGGATAATACAGTGCCACCGTTGGGGCCCGCTAACAAGGACTACACCCCCCCCTCTCCTTCGCCGTGGTTGACGTGGGTAAAACATTTAAACGTTTTAACCCTCGCAAGGCTGCTGGCCCAGATGGCATCCCTAGCCGCATCCTCAGAGCATGCGCAGACCAGCTGACTGGTGTGTTTACGGACATATTCAATCACTCCCTATCCCAGTCTGTTGTCCCCACATGCTTCAAGATGGCTACCATCGATCCTGTACCCAAGAAGGCAAAGATAACTGAACCAAATGACTACCGTCCCGTAGCACTCACTTCTGTCATTTTGAAGTGCTTTGAGAGTCAAGGATCATATCACCACCCTACCTGATACCCTAGACCCACTTCAGTTTGCATACCGCCCCAACAGGTCCACAGACAACACAATCACCATCACACTGCACACTGCCCTATCCCATATTGACAAAAGGAATACCTATGTAAGAATGCTGTTCATTGACTACAGCTCAGCATTCAACACCATTGTTCCCGCCAAGCTCATCATCAAGCTTGAGGCCCTGGGTCTCAACCCCACCCTGTTCAATTGGGTCCTGGACTTTCTGACGGGTAGGAAACAGCATCTCCACTTCGCTGACCCTCAACACTGAGGCCCCACAAGGGTGTGTGCTCAGCCCCCTCCTGTACTCTCTGTTCACCCACGACTGTGTGGCCATGCATGCCTCCAACTCAATCATCAAGTCTGCAGATGACACAACAGTAGTGGGCTTGATTACCAACAATGACGAGACAGCTTACAGGGAGGAGGTGAGAGCACTCGGAATGTGGTGTCAGGAAAACAACCTCCACTCAACGTCAACAAAACAAAGGAGATGGTCGTGGACTTCAGGAAACAACAGAGGGAGCACCCCCTATCTACATCGAAGGGACAGCAGTGGAGAAGGTGGAACGTTTTAAATACCTCGGCATACACATCACAGAAAAACTGAAATGGTCCACACACACAGACAGAGTGGTGAAGAAGGCGCAACAGCGCCTCTTCAACCTCAAAAGACTGAAGAAATTTTGCATGTCTCCCAAAACCCTGACAAACTTTTACAGATGCACAATTGAGAGCATCCTGTCAGGCTGTATCACAGCCTGGTACGGCAACTGCACCGCCCTCAACCGCAAGGCTCTCCAGAGCGTGGTCTGGTCTGCACAACACATCACAGGGGGTAAACTACCTGCACTCCAAGACACCTACAGCACCCGATGTCACAGGAAGGCCAAAAAGATCATCATCAACCGCTCGAGCCACTGCCTGTTCACACCGCTACCATCCAGAAGGTGAGGTCAGTACAGGTGCATCAAAGCTGGGACCGAGAGACTGAAAAACATATTCTTCCATCAGACTGCTAAACAGCAATCACTAACTCAGAGAGGCTGCTGCCTAAATTGAGACCCAAACACTGGCCACTATAACCTCTCTGGGATATGTGGAACGCAAGCAAAGTGAAAATGCAGAGCGCAAAATTCAAATAAATTATAATAAAAATTAAACTTTCATGAAATCACACATGCAATACACCAAATTAAAGCTACACTTGTTGTGAATCCAGCCAACGTGTCCGATTTCAAAAAGGCTTTACGACGAAAGCACACCAAATGATTATGTTAGGTCAGTACATAGTCAAAGAAAAACACAGCCATTTTTCCAGCCAAAGAGAGGAGTCACAAAAAGCTGAAAAAGAGATAAAATTAATCACTAACCTTTGATGATCTTCATCAGATGACACTCATAGGACTTCATGTTACACAATACATGTATGTTTTGTTCGATAAAGTTCATATTTATATCCAAAACTCTCAGTTTACATTGGCGCGTTACGTTAAGTTATGTTTTGCTTCCAAAACAGCCGGTGATTTTGCAGAGAGCCACATCAATTTACAGAAATACTCATCATAAATGTTGATGAAAATACAAGTGTTATGCATGGAACATTATATAAATTTCTCCTTAATACAACCGCTGTGTCAGATTTCAAAAAAGCTTTACCGAAAATGCAGACCATGCAATAATCTGAGTACAGCGCTCAGAGCCCAAACAAGCCATACAGATATCCGCCATGTTGTGGAGTCAACAAAGTCAGATATAGCATTATAAATATTCACTTACCTTTGATGATCTTCATCAGAATGCACTCCCAGGAATCCCAGTTCCATAATAAATGTTTGATTTGTTCGATAAAGTCCATCATTTATGTCCAAATATCTCCTTTTTGTTCGCGCGTTTAGTACACAATCCAAACTCACGAGGGGCGGGCAAGTCCAGGCGAAAGTTCAGACGAAAAGTGATATTACAGTTCGTAGAAACATGTCAAACGAAGTATAGAATCAATCTTTAGGATGTTTTTTTACATAAATCTTCAATAATGTTTCAACCGGAGAATTCCTTTGTCTGTAGAAATGCGATGGAACGCAGCTAACTCTCACGTGAGTTTGCGTGATCAGCTCATGCCACTCTGCCAGACCCCTGACTCATTTAGCTCCCATTCCCCCCTCCTTCACAGTAGAAGCATCAAACAAGGTTCTAAAGACTGTTGACATCTAGTGGAAACCTCAGGAAGTGCAAAATGACCAAATCTCCACTGTATTTTGGTTAGGCAAAGAGTTGAAAAACTACAAACCTCAGATTTCCCACTGCCTGGTTGGATTTTTTCTCAGGTTTTTTCCTGCCATATGAGTTCTGTTATACTCACAGACATCATTCAAACAGTTTTAGAAACTTCAGAGTGTTTTCTATCCAAATCTACTAATTGTATGCATATTCTAGCTTTTAGGACTGAGTAGCAGGCAGTTTACTCTGGGCACCTTTTTATCCAAGCTACTCAATACTGCCCCCCTGTCCCAAAGAAGTTAATAAATGGATCACTAGTCACTTTATACAATGCCACTTTAATAATGTTTCCATATCTTAGATTACTCATATCATATGTATATACTGTGTTTTATATCATCTAATGCACCTTGCCTATGCCGCTCGGCCATCGCTCATCATGTGTATGTGACAAATAAGATTTGATTTGATTTGGATTTGATTTCTTCCTCAAAGAAGTCTTGAGCCATGATACCTGAAAAAGATGGCAACAGTGAATTATTGTGGAACAGTGAGGTGTAGGCTATAATATTTTATGTACCTTTTGCTTTGTAAATAGCCGAACTCAGCATCAAAAATCAAATATGGGCCTGGTCCCTGGCGAGAAATTGCCCCCCACACGTGAAGTTTGAGCGGATGATCTGTTCTGAACAAAATATATACATACGGTATATAACGTCTTACCGATTCTTTCCATAAGTCCACTCCAGTTTCTTCAACTGTCTTCTGACTGTGATTAGAGCGATGTTGATGTGCCGTGATGCCAGCAGAGTACAGATGGCCTTTGACAATCGCTCATCATCTTCATTCATCAGTGAGTCGGTGGCTTGAATAGTCTCGCTGGAAATGAAATACAATGTAAAAATGTGCAGCATACAGTAAAGACCAGCAGTCGATTTATTAAAGTGAACCTCCGGCTGTTCATCATTAATACTGTGTCTCAGAAGTTTCTGTCCATGACGGATGCAACCCGAAATAGCATTAAAGACAGAGTTAATGAGTACTTGAGGTCACCTAGAACATCAGGACATAGCCTGCTCTCCCTTACGTAAGGAAATACTACAGTATTTACTGTAGGCTGTGTTTACTACAGTATTTACTCTAGGCTGTGTTTACTACAGTATTTACTGTAGGCTGTGGTTACTACAGTATTTACTGTAGGCCGTGTTTACTACAGTATTTACTGTAGGCTGTGTTTACTTGTCAGACAGTAGCCCAATAAACAAATGCAGGCGACGTCTATCTTGAAAATGCTTTAAATGCTTTATTATCCAAATGTTTAAAGTGCGTGTAGGCGACCTCATGCAAAATGTCAGATAAAGCATATAGTGTACAGTACTATATTTCTTCATCAGCATCTTTATGCTTTCGTTAATAAAATAATGATACAAATAGTCTTTCAAAATGTCCTGAAAATCTATTGTTTCAACAAAATGTTATAAGCATGTATATAACACAATATAGCAAAATAGACTACACCTAATTTACTTGTTTGTCATTTAGCAGACACTTATCCAGAGCCACTTACAGAAACAATTAGAGTAAGTGCCTTATATAATAGAAGAGACATTTGAATTTCATAAAATTTCACAAAGTTAAATGTATTTCTTTTAACTTTAATTTAATTGCAATTCTGTATCCTGTTTACTGCATCAATTGAAATTCAGTTGAAATGAAAGATGTGTGTGTGTGTGTGTGTATAGACAGGTGCTGAGGGCTCTCCCTGACCCAGTGTTCATCACTGAGACCATCCTTGAGTCTCGCTCCCGAGTGGTGCTCTAAAGCACTGCATCTCAGTGTGACAGTCATCACTACAGACCCTGGTTCGATTCCAAGCTGTATCACAACAGGCCACGATTGGGAGTCCCATAGGGCGACATACAAATGGCCAAACATTGTCTGGGTTAGTGTTTGGCTGGGGTAGGCTGTCATTGTAAATATGAATTTGTTCTTAACTGACTTGCCAGGAAAAATAAAATGAGGCTACCATGGTAACACTGACTCCTGATCCTACGGTATTAGGCAAAGTGCTGCTGCTGTGTGCATGCTTGTGTGTCAGCAAAGTGCTTATCACATCATCTCCTTTAATGTTACTTTACTCACATACCGTTACTCTGTCCTCACATTTTCTTTGGCTATCCTGACATGTGGTAAAACAGCTCTGCACTGAAGGTTTGATTGATTTCAAACCTTAGACTCTTTTCTTCTCCACCCTGGTTCTGTTCTTTCAGCTCATCCCTCTAAAATCTTCTGTTTGTGACCTCCCACAAGCTAATCCTGTGTTCTAGTAGTTGTAGTCAACATGTGTTCTATAGTAGTTGTAGTAAACATGTGTTCTATAGTAGTTGTAGTAAACATGTGTTCTATAGTAGTTGTGGTCTATATGTGTTCTATAGTAGTTGTGGTCTATATGTGTTCTATAGTAGTTGTGGTCTATATGTGTTCTATAGTAGTTGTGGTCTATATGTGTTCTATAGTTGTTGTGGTCTACATGTGTTCTATAGTAGTTGTGGTCAACATGTGTTCTGTAGTTGTTGTGGTCTATATGTGTTCTATAGTAGTTGTGGTCTATATGTGTTCTATAGTAGTTGTGGTCTATATGTGTTCTATAGTAGTTGTGGTCTATATGTGTTCTATAGTAGTTGTAGTCAATATGTGTTCTATAGTAGTTGTGGTCTATATGTGTTCTATAGTAGTTGTGGTCTATATGTGTTCTATAGTAGTTGTGGTCTATATGTGTTCTATAGTAGTTGTAGTCTACATGTGTTCTATAGTAGTTGTGGTCTATATGTGTTCTATAGTAGTTGTGGCCTATATGTGTTCTATAGTAGTTGTAGTCTATATGTGTTCTATAGTAGTTGTAGTCTATATGTGTTCTATAGTTGTTGTGGTCTATATGTGTTCTATAGTAGTTGTGGTCTATATGTGTTCTATAGTAGTTGTGGTCTATATGTGTTCTATAGTAGTTGTGGTCTATATGTGTTCTATAGTTGTTGTGGTCTATATGTGTTCTATAGTTGTTGAAGTCTACATGTGTTCTATATCTGAGAGTGGATGAATGGGTTGTCTCTTACTATACTGTGAGCGCAAGAACATCAAGAATAGGAATGACCTCACACTGCAACACAATACTTTACACGCAGAGAGACAGACAGACAGACAGACAGACACAGACAGACAGACAGACAGACAGACAGACAGACAGACAGACAGACAGACAGACAGACAGACAGACAGACAGACAGACAGCGAGTCGTTAACATAGACATACTGATGTTATAAAAAGCCGTGAGACCACCTGGTGAACACCTATTAATCGTCAGGTAGCTGGAGGAGACAGTCGTTAGCCAGACGTTCGTTAACGGGCCTTTACAAATTAAACATGAGCATGAATTCTTCACAGCTGCGATATAAAAGAACAGGATAATTTTAGAAAGGATTGTTCAACCTGCAAATTTAGCTACCTTCAAATAAAACCTGTCTGTCTTTGCCTGTTAAAACTATAATCTCTTTCGGCAGTTGAAAGGGAGCATTTCAGAGGGGCATTCGCTGATGTGATGAAAGCTAGGAAATGTTGCAGGTTTCATGTTTATTTTCATTTAATGGAAAGGAACCTGAGAACTTAATTAGTTTTCCTTACAAAATAAAAGTGACACAAAAGCACTAACTACCATGTTAATTCAAAATGACCATGTTAATTCAAAACTAGCATGTAAAACAAAACGACCATGTAAAACAAAACTACCATGTAAATACAAAACGACCATGTAAATACAAAACGACCATGTAAATACAAAACTACCATGTAAATACAAAACTACCATGTAAAACAAAACTACCACGTAAAACAAAACTACCATGTAAAACAAAACTACCTTGTAAAAGTATCATGTAAAACAAAACTACCATATAAATACAAAACGACCATGTAAAACAAAACGACCATGTAAATACAAAACTACCATGTAAATACAAAACTACCATGTAAAACAAAACTACCACGTAAAACAAAACTACCATGTAAAACAAAACTACCATGTAAAAGTATCATGTAAAACAAAACTACCATATAAATACAAAACGACCATGTAAAACAAAACGACCATGTAAATACAAAACTACCATGTAAATACAAAACTACCATGTAAAACAAAACTACCACGTAAAACAAAACTACCATGTAAAACAAAACTACCATGTAAAAGTATCATGTAAAACAAAACTACCATATAAATACAAAACGACCATGTAAAACAAAACGACCATGCAAAACGACCATGTAAATACAAAACGACCATGTAAATACAAAACGACCATGTAAATACAAAACGACCATGTAAATACAAAACTACTATGTAAATACAAAACTACTATGTAAAACAAAACTACCATGTAAAACAAAACTACCATGTAAATACAAAACGACCATGTAAAACAAAACTACCATGTAAAACAAAACTACCATGTAAAACAAAACTACCATGTAAATACAGTGCCTCTACCTCTCTACCTACAGTGCCTTTGGAAAGTATTCAGACCCCTTGACTTTTCCCACATTTTGTTACGTACAGTCTTATTATAAAATTGATTAAAAATAACAAATTCCTAAGCAATCTACACACAATACCGTATAATGACAAAGCGAAAACTTTTTTATGCACATTTATAACAAAACAAAAACAGAAATACATTATTTACATAAGTATTCAGATTGGGGACTAGAAATTGAGCTCAGGTGCATCCTGTTTCCATTGATCATCCTTGAGATGTTTCTACAACTTGATTCGAGTCCAGCTGTGGTAAATTCAATCGATTGGACATGATTTGGAAAGGCACACACCTGTCTATATAAGGTCCCACAGTTGACAGTGCATGTCAGAGCAAAAACCAAGCCATGAGGTTGAAGGAATTGTCAGTAGAGCTCTGAGACAGGATTGTGTCGAGGCACAGATCTGGGGAAGGGTACCAAAGAATTTCTGCGGCGTTGAAGATCCCCAAGAACACAGTTGCCTCCATCATTCTTAAATGGAAGAAGTTTGGAACCAACAGACTCTTCCTAGAGCTGGCCGCCCGGCCAAACTGAGCAATAGGGGGAGAAGGGTCTTGGTCAGGGAGGTGACCAAGAACCCAGTGGCCACTCTGACAGAGCTCTAGATTTCCTCTGTGGAGATTGAAGAACCTTCCAGAAGGACAACCATCTCTGCAGCACTCCAATAATCAGGCCTTTATGGTAGAGTGACCAGACAGAAGCCACATGACAGCCAGCTTGAGGTTTGCCAAAAGTCACCTAAAGACTCTCAGACCATGAGAAACACGATTCTTTGGTCTGAAGAAACCAAGATTGAATGCTTTGGCCTAAATGCCAAGCGTCACATCTGGAGGAAACCTGGCACCATCCCTACAGTGAAGCATGGTGGTGGCAGCATCATAATGTGGGGATGTTTTTCAGAGGCAGGGCTAGCAGACTAATCAGGATCGAGGGATCCATTCTAGTTAAATTTGTCTTTTGTTTCTGTTAGTCTTTAGTGACATGGATAGAAGTACAGTCTGCTGTCATTCTGATCTAAGAATATTACTCCTGCTTATTATGAAGAAAAAATACATCTGTTTAACTTTGTAAACTAAAGGTGTGTTTAGAATTATTTTTGTTGTATTAATGCTATTTAATCTCTCCTCAGACTAATATTATTCTGTTTGTCCTGTGGGTACCTTTGCCACTGTTCCACCCCTTGTGTATTGCGCTGCGAGAGCGCTGAGGACCTCATACCGGGGCGAAGGTTCACCTTCCAACAGGACAATGACCTTAGCACACAGCCAAGACAGCGCAGGAGTGGCTTCGGGAAGTCTCTGAATGTCCTTGAGTGGCCCAGCCAGATCCCGGACTCTCTCTGTAGAGACCTGAAAATAGCTGTGCAGCAACGCTCCACATCCAACCTGACAGAGCTTGAGAGGATCTGCAGAGAAGAATGGGAGAAACTCCCCAAATACAGGTGTGCCAAGCTTGTAGTGTCATACCCAAGAGGTCTCGGGGCTGTAATCGCTGCCAAAGGTGCTTCAACAAAGTACTGAGTAAAGGGTCTGAATACTTATGTAAATGTGATATTTCATTTTTTTAAATAAAATTAGCAAACATTTCTAAAAACCTGTTATTGCTTTGTCATTATGGGGTATTGTGTGTAGATTGATGTGTGGAAAAAAACAATTTAATCAATTTTAGAATAAGGCTGTATCTTAACAAAATGTGGAAAAAGTCAAGTGGTCTGAATACTTTCTAAATGCACTGTACATGTTACTGTTGCACATGTGCTGGGATGCAATTCAGTCACAAACTGATGCTTGAGCCTAGAGATGTTTTCAGGGCTAGTCATTGTTTTCGCAGCTATGTCCTTAAAGAATATGAATGCTTAGATGGCGCAAATACTTCAAATAATAGCTTTTTCTTGAGTCTGTACTTTTACATGGATGCATGCCAGTGCGTACAGTATGTGTGTACTGTAAGCTGTTGCAGCATTCTCTCGGTGTTATGCTGTTTAAGGGTGTTGTCTAGTACATTAGGATGTATTACCCTGCAGTGTGGTGCTGACTGATTCCCTGGATGTTAACCCTTAACCCTAGAGGTTAAAGGTCAGGACAGCCTGGGGGAGAGGGGATCAGTGATGAAATGATTCATTTGCACACTATTAAACTACTGTTAGAGAGAGAGAGAGACAGAGAAAGAGAAGAAGAAGGTGAGAGAAACAGAGAAAGAGAAGAAGAAGGAGAGAGAAACAGAGAAAGAGAAGAAGAAGGAGAGAGAAACAGAGAAAGAGAAGAAGGAGAGATAAACAGAGAAAGAGAAGAAGAAGGAGAGAGAAACAGAGAACGAGAAGAAGAAGGAGAGAGAAACAGAGAATGAGAAGAAGAAGGAGAGAGAGAGAAAAGGAAAGAGAGGAAAAGAGAGAGGGGGAGAATGAGAGAGATAAAGGGAGAGAGGGTGAGAGAGACTGGAGGAAGTGTAAGAGAACAAGAAAGGGAGACAGGTGATGGCATAGAGATAATTGAGATAAATAGAGATGAAT
>NC_092092.1:72840088-72860088 GCF_045679555.1 Salvelinus alpinus
AATTCTTAAGGTTAGGGTTAAGGTTAGGTATTAACTCTGAATTCTTAAGGTTAGGGTTAAGGTTAGGTATTAACTCTGAATTCTTAAGGTTAGGGTTAAGGTTAGGCATTAACTCTGAATTCTTAAGGTTAGGGTTAAGGTTAGGTATTAACTCTGAATTCTTAAGGTTAGGGTTAAGGTTAGGCATTAACTCTGAATTCTTAAGGTTAGGGTTAAGGTTAGGTATTAACTCTGAATTCTTAAGGTTAGGGTTAAGGTTAGGCATTAACTCTGAATTCTTAAGGTTAGGGTTAAGGTTAGGCATTAACTCTGAATTCTTAAGGTTAGGGTTAAGGTTAGGCATTAACTCTGAATTCTTAAGGTTAGGGTTAAGGTTAGGCATTAACTCTGAATTTCTAAGGTTAGGGTTAAGGTTAGGCATTAACTCCTAATTTCTAAGGTTAGGGTTAAGGTTAGGCATTAACTCTGAATTCTTAAGGTTAGGGTTAAGGTTAGGTATTAACTCTGAATTCTTAAGGTTAGGGTTAAGGTTAGGCATTAACTCCGAATTCTTAAGGTTAGGGTTAAGGTTAGGCATTAACTCTGAATTCTTAAGGTTAGGGTTAAGGTTAGGCATTAACTCTGAATTCTTAAGGTTAGGGTTAAGGTTAGGCATTAACTCTGAATTCTTAAGGTTAGGGTTAAGGTTAGGCATTAACTCTGAATTTCTAAGGTTAGGGTTAAGGTTAGGCATTAACTCTGAATTCTTAAGGTTAGGGTTAAGGTTAGGCATTAACTCTGAATTTCTAAGGTTAGGGTTAAGGTTAGGCATTAACTCCTAATTTCTAAGGTTAGGGTTAAGGTTAGGCATTAACTCTGAATTCTTAAGGTTAGGGTTAAGGTTAGGCATTAACTCTGAATTTCTAAGGTTAGGGTTAAGGTTAGGCATTAACTCCTAATTTCTAAGGTTAGGGTTAAGGTTAGGCATTAACTCTGAATTCTTAAGGTTAGGGTTAAGGTTAGGCATTAACTCTGAATTTCTAAGGTTAGGGTTAAGGTTAGGCATTAACTCCTAATTTCTAAGGTTAGGGTTAAGGTTAGGCATTAACTCTGAATTCTTAAGGTTAGGGTTAAGGTTAGGCATTAACTCTGAATTCTTAAGGTTAGGGTTAAGGTTAGGCATTAACTCTGAATTCTTAAGGTTAGGGTTAAGGTTAGGCATTAACTCTGAATTCTTAAGGTTAGGGTTAAGGTTAGGCATTAACTCTGAATTCTTAAGGTTAGGGTTAAGGTTAGGCATTAACTCTGAATTCTTAAGGTTAGGGTTAAGGTTAGGCATTAACTCTGAATTCTTAAGGTTAGGGTTAAGGTTAGGTATTAACTCTGAATTCTTAAGGCTAAGGTTAAGGTTAGGCATTAACTCTGAATTCTTAAGGCTAGGTATTAACTCTGAATGGTTAAAGTAAGGTTTAAGATTTGGGATAGGCTTAAAATAAAAATCTAAAAACAATTATATTCTGGATTTGAACATGCAATCTCAGGCACCAGAGGGAGATACTAATGTATATCCCTGTCCACAACACCCTAGCAAAACCAAAACCTACTTGAAGGTAATACTGCTCACTGTTGCCCCTTAGTGTCCGGTTCCATGTAATCTCCCGACATCCTCAGTCATGGATGGACGTCCAGTACTGTCTTGTATCACGGTGACCTGGCTGAAGATGGAGGGATTGTCTTCCTCTTCACCTCCACAGCTAAAAGCAGTGTCGAGGAAATATGTTACACTGACATGTGTCTATTACACTGCAGAGGAGAAGTGAGTCAGGGTGTGTGTGTGTGTGTGTGTGTGTGTGTGTGTGTGTGTGTGTGTGTGTGTGTGTGTGTGTGTGTGTGTGTGTGTGTGTGTGTGTGTGTGTGTGTGTGTGTGTGTGTGTGTGTGTGTGTGTGTGTGTGTGTGTGTGTGTGTGTGTGTGTTTGCATGCATACGTGTGTGATACCAGTCCTGGCCCTGGCCATCACATTACAGGCCTCATAATCCCGGTCCTGGGGTAGAGTTCCTAATTGATGTGACAAAGTGCAGAGGAATATCTGCTTTCTCCGGAACGGTTTTCCAATCTGTCACTTCTTTCTCTCTGTCAGTCCGTCTGTCCCGTATCCCTTTCATGGCCTTGAACTGGACAGAAAACCCTCTTGACACATCTGACTGTCAGGTATTATCATCATCTCTTGGTATCAAGTGTTGAGTGTGTGTGTGTGTCTGTTGTCTCTGAGTGTGTTTGTGTGTGTGTGTGTGTGTGTGTGTCTGTCTGTTGTCTCTGAGTGTGTTTGTGTGCCTGTGCGTGTGTGTGTGTGTGTGTCTGTTGTCTCTGAGTGTGTTTGTGTGTGTGTGGGTTGTCTCTGAGTGTGTTTGTGTGCCCGCGCGTGTGTGTGTGTGTGTGTGTGTGTGTGTGTGTGTGTGTGTGTGTGTGTGTGTGTGTGTGTGTGTGTGTGTGTGTGTGTGTGTGTGTGTGTGTGTGTGTGTGTGTGTGTGTGTGTGTGTGTGTGTGTGTGTGTGTGTGTGTGTGCGTGCGTGTGTCTGTTGTCTCTGAGAGTGTTTGTGTGTATGTGTGTGTGTGTGTGTGTGAGTGTGTTGTCTCTGAGTGTGTTTGTGTGTGTGTGTGTGTTGTCTCTAAGTGTATGTGTGTGTCTGTTGTCTCTGAGTGTGTTTGTGTGCGTGAGCGTGTGTGTGTGTGTGTTGTCTCTGAGAGTGTTTGGGTGTATGTGTGTGTGTGTGTGTGAGTGTGTTGTCTCTGAGTGTGTGTGTGTGTGTGTGTTGTCTCTACACTTGTGTTTTGGAGGACAAATCAAAAGGACGAAGGTGGTTATAAAGTGTGTTTGTCTGAAATGTTAATCTTCCTTCCTCCTGACCTTTCCTGTAAGACTATAGGTCTGTTCCAGCTTTTAAAGAGAGCATTATTCTTATCCTTACACCGGATGGCTGAGGTGGGTTTGTCTGACAAATCTTTTAACAACAGTCATATCCGTAGACATTACATACCTTCCTAAAATAATGTGAGCGTATGACGTCAATGTCAAAGTCTTTCCGCGGGTTGGGTTAGACACCAGGCTGACAGAAAGTTACACACAAACATCTATTACAAGCAGACACACACATGCCACACACACACACACACACACACACACACACACACACACACACACACACACACACACACACACACACACACACACACACACACACACACACACACACACACACACACACACACACACACACACACACACACACACACACACACACAAAACACTAACTCTCTCTACAATCACAATTTGTTCAGCAGCAGAGAGAGTTTTGTTTGACAGTGTCTTGTTTTATCACAGAAGCAAGTGTCCATGCTGTCACTTAGAAAAGTCATTTCTATTTTCATTTGGTGTAATTGGCAACTCCATTTCAATAGCTGTCAACTGTATGCCATCGGATGATTAAAAAGTTAGATTTGTGTTTATGTTTGTTACATATTTTTGTTTTTCTGAAATTGCATCAAATGTTTTCAATTAACATTCAAGACTTGTTGAGAGAAACAGATGACAGCACCTAACGTTTCTATTTGTGTGTGTGTGCGGGTGTGTGTCTGTGTTTCTGACTGTGATTGTGTCTGTGTACGTGCGTGTACACGAGGTATATGTGTGTATCAGGCCTGTCATATAAACCTGCTTACCTTTGAAAATATAGGTATGCAGTCCATTTACTTTGAAGTTTGGAGAAACCTGGACAAATGTCTAGTTTTGCAATGTGACTGTGAGAGGTTGTTGCAGGTTGGAAATTAAAACCATTCTTTAGATAGCTTCTAAACTCAATTATTTGCTGTCATTTATTTTTTGTCAAATTTCCTAGACTGTTGTTCCCTTTCTGTGGCTGAAATATCTTCTCTCACTGGGTGTGTGATTAAAGATTTTTACTCAGGGTGTTTAGGGAGTTTGTGTGTGTGTGTGTGTGTGTGTGTGCGAGGCTGCGTGAATGCTGGTGTGTTTTGGTTTGTGTGAAGGGGGTACGTTGGGAGACGAAAGAGAGTGTGTCGGGTATGACCTGAGTTAGCCTGACGCTGTGACTATGTGTGTGTATTTTTGTCTGCATGCATTTTTCTCTGTCTGAGCATTTGTGTGCATGTGTGTCCTCGTGTGTCTATGTGTACATGTGTGTGTGTTTGTATTCACAACCCCAAACAAACACAAATACACCCAAACACAAACACTACACCCAAACACACTACACCCAAACACACTACACTCAAAGCTTTATTTCGTAGCACATTTCAGACATGGATACAACCCAATGCCCTTCACAGGAAAAAACATTATTAAATTAAAAACGACAATAAGAAAAAACAGAAATATTGACTATACAACTAAAATCAGGAAAGAAAACTAAAGAATAACAATTCAACTGAAAGACTGAAAAGCACCCGAAGGAAAAGCAATGCAAAAAATATGTGTTTTAAGATTCCTTTTAAATATGTCCACAGCTTCAGCCCACCTCAGGTTCCCTGGCAGGTTATTCCAGAGGCTGGGGGCATAGTAACTAAAGGCTGTCTCTCCATGACTCATGGTCCCAGTCTCTCCACAACTCTGGGTCCCAGGCTTTGGGATAGTTAATAAAGGACAGTGCCAGAGGACCTGAGAGACATACTGGGTACATAACTTAAAATGTAACTAAAACTCGCAGGCAGCCAGAGCAGAGACCTTAAAACTGGTGTAATGTGTGCTCTTTATCTGGTCTTGGTCAGTACCTGTGCTGCACCATTCTGCATATTTTGCAGTTGACCAATGGCTTTCTTGGGTAGACCAGACAGGAGAGCATTACAGTAGTCAAGCCTGCTGGTAATAAAAGCATGGATGAGTCTCTCTGTATCAGCCTGAGAGAGAAACGTCAGCACCTTGGCAATGTTCCACAGGTGGTAAAAAGCTATTTTGGTCACATTCCCAAGGTCTGATTCGAAATTAAGTTCAGAATCTGGTGTGTTATCTTTATCACCAGTGAATTAAAATGTGCTGCCAGAATCTTTCTCTGTGCTTTGGCTCCAATAACAAGTACCCCGGTCTTGATTTAGCTGGAGGAAGTTGTGAGCCATCCAAGTATTTAAATCACCAATGCAGTCAAATAATTTATCTGTGGAGCTAAAATCCTCTGGTGATCAAATCAAACCAAATCAAACTGTAACAGCAGACTTTACCGTGAAATGCTTACTTACAAGCCCTTAACCAACAGTGCAATTCAAGAAGAGTTCAGAAAATATTTACTGAATTAACTAAAGTAAAAAATAATAAAAAGTAACACAATAGCATAACAATAACGAGGCTATATACAGGGGGTACCGGTACCGAGTCAGTGTGGAGGCTATATACAGGGGGTACCAGTACCGAGTCAGTGTGGAGGCTATATACAGGGGGTACCAGTACCGAGTCAGTGTGGAGGCTAAAACAGTCTATGACTTGGGTGACCGGAGTCTCAGACAATTTTATGGACTTTCCTCTGTCACCGCCTATTATACAGGTCCTGGATTGCAGGAAGCTTGGCCCAAGTAATGTGCTGGGTCATATGCACTACCCTCTGTAGCGCCTTACGATCAGATGCCAAGCAGTTGTCATACCAGGCAGTGATGCAACCGGTCAGGATGCTCTCGATGGTGCAGCTCCATTGTCTTGCTCACATTGAGGGAGAGGTTGTTGTCCTGGCACCCCACTGCCAGTTCTCTGACCTCCTTCCTATAGGCTGTCTCATCGTTGTCTGTGATCAGGCCTACCACTGTTGTGTCATCTGCATACTTAATGATGGTGTTGCAGTCGTGCTTGGCCATGCAGTCGTGGGTGAACAGGGATTACAGGAGGGGACTAAGTACAGACAGTGTTGAGGATCAGTGTGGCAGGTGTGTTGTTGCCTACCCTTATCACCTGGGGGCGGCCCGTCAGGAAGTCCAGGTTACAGTTGCAGAGGGAGGTGTTTAGTCCCAGGATCCGTAGCTTAGTGATGAGCTTCGTGGGCGCTATGGTGTTGAACACTGAGTTGTAGTCAATGAACAGCATTCTCACATAGGTGTTCCTTTTGTCCATGTGGGAAAGGGCAGTGTGGAGTGCGATTGAGATTGCATCATCTGTGGATCTGTTGGGGCAGTATGCAAATTGGAGTGGGTCTAGGATATCTAGGAGGATGCTGTTGATGTGAGCCATGACCAGCCTTTCAAAGCACTTCATGGCTACCGACGTGAGTGCTACGGGGCGGTAATCATTTAGGGAGGTTACCTTCACTTCCTTGGGTACAGGGATAATGGTGGTCTGCTTGAAATATGTAGGTAATACAGACTCAGTCAGGGAGAGGTTGAACATGTCAGCGAAGACACTTGACAGTTGGTCCGCGCATGCTTTGTGTACACGTCCTTGTAATCCATCTGGCCCTGCGGCTTTGTGAATGTTTACCTGTTTAAAGGTCTTGCTCACATCGGCTACCAAGAGCGTTATCACTGTGTCATCCAGAACAGCTGGTGCTCTCGTGCATGCTTCAGTATTGCTTGCCTCGAAGCGAGCGTTAACTTCTTGACGCCAGGGGTCAGAATTATTATATATTTTTTTATAACGTTCCCAATGTAAACTGACTATTTCTCAGGCCCAGATCGTAGAATATGCATATAATTTACAGATTAGGATAGAAAACACTCCAAAGTTTCCAAAACTGTCAAAATATTGTCTGTGAGTATAACAAAACTGATTCTGCAGGCGAAAACCTGAGGAAATCCAACCCGGAAGTGCTTTTATTTTATTTTATCCCTGTTCTGTTGCCTGCCCCTCCTCCATTTAAAGGCGTATCAACAAGATTCCTTTTCCAATGGCTTCCTCAGGCTGTGACCAGGCTTTAGACAGAGTTTCAGGCTTTTATTTTGAAAAATGAGCGAGATTTTTCAAAACGAGTCAGGTGTCCTTTGATTAGTTCCTGCGCGTGAGAGGGGTAGCTCGACATTTTTGTTCTCTCTTTTATTGAGTAGGTTATCATCCGGTTGACATATTATCGATTATGTATGTTAAAAACAACCCGAGGATTGATTATAAAATACGTTACTTTTTGGAATTTGTCTGCCTTTCATGAACGGAATGAGGCTTTGGTCTTCTGAACATAACGCGCAACCCAAATGGCGTTTTTTTGTTATAAAACAAATATTTATCGAACAAAAATAACATTTATTGTGTAACTGGGAGTCTCGTGAGTACAAATATCCGAAGATTATCAAAGGTAAGCGATTCATTTTATTGCTTTTCTGACTTTCGTGACCAAGCTAATTTAAGGCTAACTGTTCTAGCATTGACTGATACACTCACAAACGCTTGGAATGCTTTCGCTGTAAAGCATATTTTCAATATCTGACACGATAGGTGGATTAACAACAAGCTAAGCAGTGTTTGGTATATTTCACTTGTGTTTGCATGATTATAAATATTTTTTGTGTTATTTTTTGAATCTGATACCTTTTGGAATTTTCTTCTGCCTTTCAGGATCGGAACGAGCATGTGGTTTTCTGACCATAACACGCAACCCAAATGGCGTTTTTTTGTTATAAAAATTATATTTATCGAACAAAAATAACATTTATTGTGTAATTGGGAGTCTCGTGAGTGCAAAAATCCGAAGATTATCAAAGGTAAGCGATTAATTTTATTGCTTTTCTGACATTCGTGACCAAGCTAACCAAGCTAATATAAGGCTAACTGTTGTAGCATTGAAAGCTACACTCACAAAAGCTTGGATTTGTTTCGCTGTAAAGTATATTTTCAAAATCTGACACGATAGGTGGATTAACAACAAGCTAAACTGTGTTTTGGTATATTTCACTTGTGATTGCATGATTATAAATATTTTTTGTAATATTTTTGCATTTGGCGCCCTGCAATTCTAGCGGTTGTTTAGGAAAGGGATCCCGTAAAAGGGATCCGTAGCGCAGAGAAGTTGAAGTCCCCAGACACTAGGAGCATTGCTTCTGTGTGAACAATTTCTTGTTTGCTTATGGCCTTATAGAGTTGGTTGAGTGCACTCTTAGTGTCATCATCGGTCTGTGGTGGTAAATGGATGGCTATGAATAATATAGATGAGAACTCTCTTGGTAGATAATGTGGTCTACAGCTTATCATAAGGTACTCTACCTCAGGCGAGCAATACCTCTTGGCTTCTTTGATATTCGACATTGCTCACTAGCTGTTATTGACAAAAAGACACACACCCACACCCCTCATCTTACCGGACGTAGCTTCCCTCCAGCACTAAATTGACTCGGTGAAACATAGGATATTACAGTTCTTAATGTTCCGTTGGTAGGATATTCGTAATCGTAGGTCATCCATTTTATTTTCCAATGATTGCATGTTAGCAAGTAGAATTGATGGCAGTGGGAGTTTACTCGCTCGCCTACGGATTCTCAAAAGGCAGCCTGATCTGTGTCCTCTTTTCCTCCGTCTTTTCTTCATGCAAATGACGGGGATCTGGGAGCAGTATATCTTTCTCGTCTGACTCGTTAAAAGAAAAAGCTTCTTCCAGTCCGTGTTGAGAAATCCCAATTCTGATGTCCAAAATTTATTTTCAGTCATAAGAGATGGTAGCAGCAACATTATGTACAAAATAAGTAAAAAAAAAAAAGTTACAAACAACGCAAAAAAACTAACAAAATACCGCAATTGATTAGGGGCATGTAAAACGTCAGCCATCCTCTTCGGCGTCAGGAAAGGTGTGTATTGTCTGCGTAGCAGTGAAAATCTATGCTGTTTTTTGATAATGCGGTGAAGGGATAACATATATAAACTGAACAGTAACGGATCCAAAATCGAACCTTGTGGAACGCCGTATGTGATATCTATTTTCTCTGAGTTATGTTCACCAAGGGTGACAAAAAACTCTTGACCGGTTAAATAGGTCATACAACCAATTTATGGGCCTCCCAAGTGGCACAGTGGTCTAAGGCACTGCATTGCAGTGCTTGAGGCATCACTTCAGACTCGAGTTCGATCCAAGGCTGTGTCACAGCCCTATCTCATTGCTCTCTAGCGAATCCTTGTGGCGGGCCGGGCGACTGCAAGCTGAACTCGGTCACCAGCTGGACAGTATTTCCTACGACACGTTGGTGCTGTTGGCTTCCAGGTTAGCCTCTCTTGGATATTCGGGACGCAAGCGTCCCACCTCAACAACAGCCAGCGAAATTGCAGGGCGCCAAATTCAAAACAACAGAAATCCCATAATTAAAATTCCTCAAACATACAAGTGTTTTACACCATTTTAAAGATAAACTTGTTGTAAATCCAGCCACAGTGTCCGATTTCAAAAAGGCTTTACGACGAAAGCACACCAAACAATTATGTTAGGTCAGTACCTAGTCACAGAAAAACACAGCCATTTTCCAGCCAAAGAGAGGAGTCATAAAAAGCAGAAATAGAGATAAAATTAATCACTAACCTTTGATGATCTTCATCAGATGACACTCATAGGACTTCATGTTACACAATACATGTATGTTTTGTTCGATAAAGTTCATATTTATATTCAAACATCTTAGTTTACATTGGCGCGTTATGTTTAGTAGTTCCAAAACATCCGGTGATTTTGCAGAGAACCATATCAATTTACAGAAATACTCATAATAAACATTGCTAAAATATACAAGTGTTATGCATGGAATATTAGATCCACTTCTCCTTAATGCAACCGCTATGTCAGATTTCAAAAAAGCTTTATGGAAAAAGCACACCTTGCAATAATCTGAGTACAGCGCTCAGACAACTAAACAAGCCATACAGATATCCGCCATGTTGTGGAGTCAACAGAAGTCAGAAATAGCATTATAAATATTAACTTACCTTTGATGATCTTCATCAGAATGTACTCCCAGGAATCGCAGTTCCACAATAAATGTTTGATTTGTTCGATAAAGTCCATAGTTTATGTCCAAATACCTCCTTTTTGTTTGCGCGTTTAGGACACAATCCAAACTCACGAGGCGCGGGCAAGTCCAGGCGAAAGTTCAAAAGTCATATTACAGTTCGTACATGTCAAACGAAGTATAGAATCAATCTTTAGGATGGTTTTAACATAAATCTTCAATAATGTTTCAACCGGAGAATTCCTTTGTCTGTAGAAATGCGATGGAATGCAGCTAACTCTCACGTGAGGTCGCGTGATCAGCTCATGGCACTCTGCCAGACCCATGACTCAAAGAGCCCTCATTCCCTCCTCCTTCACAGTAGAAGCATCAACCAAGGTTCTAAAGACTGTTGACATCTAGTGGAAGCCTTAGGAAGTGCAATATGACCAAATTTCCACTGTATCTTTGATAGGCAAAGAGTTGAAAAACTACAAACCTCAGATTTCCCACTTCCTGGTTGGATTTCTTCTCTCTTTTTGCCTGCCATATGAGTTATGTTATACTCACAGACATCATTCAAACAGTTTTAGAAACTTCAGAGAGTTTTCTATCCAAATCTACTAATCATATGCATATTCTAGCTTTTAGGACTGAGTAGCAGGCAGCGGGGCACCTTTTTATCCAAGCTACTCAATACTGCCCCCCTGTCCCAAAGAAGTTAAGAGAGCAGACAAGAAGTAGTGGGGCTTGGCAGGGTTGTGTTTCAGAGGACGCATGGCTCTCGACCTTTGCCTCTCCTGAGTCCATAGGGAGTTGCAGCGATGGGACAAGACTGTAACTACCAATTGGACATCATGAAATTGGGGAGTAAAGTACACAAAATATGTATTTAATTTAGAACTGGACTGGCCAATCCACATCTCCAGTCTGTCCACTTCACAGGCCTCTGCTGTTTGTGAGTGTTGTGATGTGTTTTTTCTCCAGCAGTGTTTGTCCTCTACTCCCTGTGTGTGTGTAACCTTTATTTAACTAGGCAAGTCAGTTAACCTCTACTTCATCACCATCCCTGATCCGGGAGCATCCTCATCAGTAAAAAAGCTGACTAGCATAGCCTAGCATAGCGCCACAAGTAAATACTAGCATATAAATATCATGAAATCACAAGTCCAATACAGCAAATGAAAGATACACATCTTGTGAATCCAGCCATCATTTCCGATTTTTAAAATGTTTTACAGCGAAAACACTATGTATTTCTATTAGCTAACCACAATAGCAAAAGACTATTTTCACCATTTTTTTACCGCATAGGTAGCTATCACAAAACCGACCAAATAGAGATATAATTAGTCACTAACCAAGAAACAACTTCATCAGATGACAGTCTTATAACATGTTATACAATAAATCTATGTTTTGTTCGAAAATGTGCATATTTGAGGTATAAATCATAGTTTTACATTGCAGCTACAATCACAAATAGCACCGAAGCAGCAAGAATAATTACAGAGAGCAACATGAAATACTTAAATACTCATCATAAAACATTTATGAAAAATACATGGTGTACAGCAAATGAAAGATAAACATCTTGTGAATCCAGCCAATATTTCAGATTTTTTAAGTGTTTTACAGCGAAAACACAATATAGCATTATATTAGCTTACCACAATAGCCAAACACACAACCGCATTCATTCACCGCAAAGGTAGCGATCGCAAAAAAACAGCAAAAGATATAAAATTAATCACTAACCTTGACCAACTTCATCAGATGACAGTCCTATAACATCAGGTTATACAATACACTTATGTTTTGTTCGAAAATGTGCATATTTTGAGCTGCAACCCGTGGTTATACATTGTGAATATGTACCATCGATTCACCAGAATCTCCGGAGAAATTTTGGACAGTCACCTAATCTAATCAAAGAACTCATCATAAACTTTACTAAAAAATACATGTTGGACAGCAAATGAAAGATACACTAGTTCTTAATGCAATCGCCGTGTTAGATTTTTAAAAATAACTTTACCATAACAAACAGCTTACGTTATAGCGAGACAGCGCCCGCAAAAAGGAAGGAAAATACGACTAAACATTTTCCACAGAAATACGAAATAACATCATAAATGGTTCTTACTTTTGCTGAGCTTCCATCAGAATCTTGTACAAGGAGTCCTTTGTCCAGAATAAATCGTTGTTTGGTTTTAGAATGTCCTCTTCTCCTGTCGAATTAGCTACCTTAGCTAGCCAAGTGGCGCGAAGATGTCCATCTTCACCTAACGCAGAGAACGGAAAACTCCAAAACTCCCGATAAACGTTGAATAATCTGATAAAACTATATTGAAAAAACATACTTTACGATGATATTATCACATGTATCAAATAAAATCAAAGCCGGAGATATTAGCCGTCTATACCGAACGCTTTTCAGAAGCCAATGCTGATGTCCTTCCCGTGCCTTGGTAGACAAAGGAAATAGTGGTCACGTCATTCCAAGAGCTCTTGTTCGACCTCAGATCAAGCTAGACACCCCATTCCACCTCCCACTGCCTGTTGACATCTAGTGGAAGGCGCATGAAGTGCATGTATATCCATAGATTTCAAGCAAATGAATAGGAAGGCCCTGGAACAGAGCCTCAATTTCAGATTTTTCACTTCCTGTCAGGAAGTTTGCTGCAAAATTAGTTCTGTTTTACTCACAGATATAATTCAAACGGTTTTAGAAACTTGAGAGTGTTTTCTATCCAATAGTAATAATAATATGCATATTGTACGATCTAGAATAGAGTACGAGGCAGTTTAATTTGGGCACGATTTTTTACAAAGTGAAAACAGCGCCCCCATATTGACAAGAAGTTTTAAGAACAAATCCTTATTTACAATGACGGCCTACCCCGGCCAAACCCGGACGATGCTGGGCCAATTGTGCGCCACCCTATGGGACTCCCAATCACAACTGGATGTGATGCAGCCTGGATTCAAAACAGGACCTGCAGTGATGCCTCCTGCACTGAGATGCAGTGCCTTAGACCGCTGCACCACTCAGGAGCCCTGTATCCGATATGCTGAAATCACTTGCTCTCAGTGCACTCACACACACACACTTCTGTTCCCGATGCGTCACACACATGTCATAAGGGGGATACGGGATCTGTCAGAGTACCATGCAGGCAGCACTTTACAGCTCAGGGTAATAGCTGTTTCTGCAACAAGATCTCCCGAAAATGTTTAATTGACTTCAGAATCTGACGTTTGTCCACTGAAAAGATAAACAGATTTTGACGGTTAAGTTTAGGCAGTAATTTAGAGTGGTTAAGAGTAAAGGTTTGGGGGGGAAATAAAAAAATGCCTAGCATTGGGATGGAACCCACGAGCCTCAGAGCAGAAGCTTGCGGCTTACGCCCATCCCTGCCAGAGAAAACCGAGAGCCTACTTGATGGTAAAAGCACTCACCTTTTACCCACCCTAGTGGCCGGTTTTGAAGGTGACTCCCAATGTCCTGAGGACCTGGACGGTAGTCACTTAGGAAGAGTGTTGGTGTGCATGTGGAACAATGTTTAAACCACTTATTTCACAGAAAATAAGGAACATTTCCACAGGAAACAAGAGACATTGAAAACCATAAAGACTGTTCTTAATGTTTTCCCTGCTACTGTGGAAACACACAGAGTAACACACACAGTAACACACACACCTGCGCATACACACATACACAAACACGCGAGTGCACACACACATTCACCCCCCCCCCAACACACACACACACAAGGGATGACATAGCGTCCACTATTCCCCCATGCGGAAGGGTTCTGTTATAAATCAACTCAGCTGCAGCTATCGCTTTCACTTATTCATGTGGCCAGTTATTTATATTATACACCGCAGCGTTCAACAAACAGTGATCAATAAAGTTACTTTTAATTACATCTCATGTTTGTGTTGATAATGTTCATATATATACAGTAACAGTCAAAAGATTGGACACGCATACTCATTCAAGGGATTTTCATAGTTTTTACTATTTTCTACATTGTATAATAATAGTGAAGACATGAACACTATGAAATAACACATATGGAATCATGTAGTAACCCAAAAAATGTGAAACAAATGAAAGTTTATTTTAGATTTGAGATTCTTCAAAGTAGCCACCCTTTGCCTTGATGACAGCTTTGCACACTCTTGGCGTTCAACCAGCTTCATGAGGTTGTCACCTGAAATACTTTCCCAACAGTCTTGAAGGAGTTCCTACATATGCTGAGCATTTGTTGGCTGCTGTTCCTTCACTCTTTGGTCCAACTCATCCCAAACCATCTCAATTGGGTTGAGGTCAGGTGATTGTGGAGGCCAGGTCATCTGATGCAGCACTCCATCACTCTTTCTTGGTCAAATAGGCCTTACACAGCCTGGAAGTGTGTTGGGTCACTCTCCTGTTGAAAACCAAATGATAGTCCCACTAAGCACAAACCAGATGGGATGGTGTATCGCTGCAGAATGCTGTGGTAGTCATGCTGGTTAACTGTGACTTGACTTCTAAATAAATCACTGACAGTGTCACCAGCAAAGCAAACCTACACCATCACACCTCTTCCTCCATGCTTCACGGCGGGAACCACACATGCGGAGATCATCCTTTCGCCTACTCTCACAAAGACGCGGCAGTTGGAACCAAAAATCTCACATTTTGACTCATCAAACCAAAGGACACATTTCCATCATTCTAATGTCCATTGCTCGTGTTTCTTGACCCAAGCAAGTCTCTTATTATTATTGGTATCCTTTAGTAGTGGTTCCGTTGCAGCAATTGAAACATGAAGGTCTTCTCTGAACAGTAGATGTTGATGTGTCTGTTACTTGAACTCTGTGAAGCATTTATTTGGGTTGCAATCTGAGGTTCAGTTAATTGCCTTTTCTGAAACTGGTAACTCTAATGAACGTATCCTCTGCAATTGAGGTAACTCTGCGTCTTCCTTTCCTTTGATGTTTTTTGCGACTGCACTTGAAGAAAAAAGTTATTGAACTATTCCGCATTGACTGACCTTGATGTCTTAAAGTAATGAGGGACTGTAGTATCTATTTGCTTATTTGAGCTGTTCTTGCCATAATATGGACTTGGTCTTTTACCAAATAGGGCTATCTTCTGTATACCACCCCTACCTTGAAATAAAACAACTGATTGGTTCAAACGCAGGAAAGAAAGAAGGAAAGAAATTCCACAAATTAACTTTTAACAAGGCACACCTGTTAATTGAAATGCATTCCAGGTGACTACCTCATGAAGCTGGTTGAGAGAATGCCAAGAGTGTGCAAAGCTGTCATCAAGGCAAAGGCAGGCTACTTTGAAGAATCTCAAATTTAAAATATAATTGATTTGTTTACTATATGATTCCATATGTATTATTTCATAGTTTTGATGTATTCACTGTTCTACAATGTAGAAAATAGTAAAAATAAAGAAAAACCCTGGAATGGGTAGGTGTGTCCACACTTTTGACTGGTACTGTATATATATGAGAGAGAGCAAGAGCAAGAGAGAAAGTGAGAAAACAATAGAGAGAGAAAGAGGAAAAGAGAGTGAGCGAGAGAGAGAGAGAGAGACAGAGAGAGCGGGAGAGCGGGAGAGCCACATAGCGAGAGAGAGAGAGAGAGAGAGAGACATACGGAGATACAGAAAGAGAGAGAGAGACCAAGAGAGAAACTGAGAGGGAAACCAAGAAAGAAAGACAGCTGGAAAGAAGTGAGGACAGAGGTAAATTAAAGAATAGATCCCTTGGCTTGAATAGAACTATATTTAGAAGTGAGTTGATCTTAGCTGAACCCTGAGAGAAAGCTGTTGGGGTTATTCCACCTGTTGGAGTCAAGGTTAAGGGTCAAGGTCAACAGCTGTATACGACAGAAGAGATCAAGCCAAGCTGTGAAGATACAATCTCAAGATGACTGGCTTGACGAGATGGATGGAGAGATTATTGAACCAGAGTACTAGAGAAAGCTGTGGTAATTTCACCTGCTCTCGCCAAGGTCAACAGTAGCACACAACCGAAGCAATGCCAATCTGAAGAGATCAGCTTCACCAAATAAACGACTGGCTAAGAAAAATATCTCTCTAGCCTGTTGTCTTCCCTCCTAACTGGATCTGAAGGGGGATGAGAACAAGGCCAAAGCCTTGTGTTCCTGACACCCAGTGTGGTACAACACAACACAATGCAGACCTTTCTTTCTCTCTCTCCATGATACAGATCTCTCTGTGTCTCTCTGTGTGATGAGATAAAGACCATGCCTTGTTGAAGTGCTGTATCTCTTACTGATTCTGACACTGTTCCCCCTCCTCAAACAGCAGCAGCTAACAACAACAGAGAACAGAGCTTTGATTCGATGTGGGAGAAGTGTGATCTGTACCACTGAGCAGGGCTTTGTGTGTTTGTGCGTGGGTGTGTGTGTTTATCATTGGGATGAGGGAGAGCGGAGCGTCTTAATACTTTAATAAACAGGATGACACGGACATACACGTGTCAGTGTGGGTTTAATCCTGCAGTTTTCATCCAGGAGCAGGAGAGAAGGAGAAAAAGGGAAAGAGAGGAGGAGAGGAGGAGGAAAAAAGGAGGAGAGGAGGAGGAAGAGAGTATGAGAGGAGAAGAGGAGGAAGAGAGGAGGAAGAGAGGAGGAAAGGAGGAGGAAGAGAGGAAGAGAGGAGGAGAGGAGGAAAATAGGAGGAGGAAGGGATGAGGAGAGGAGGAAGAGAGGAGGAAAGGAGGAGGAAGAGAGGAGGAGAGGAGGAAAAGAGGAGGAGGAAGGGATGAGGAGAGGAGGAAGAGAGGAGGAAAGGAGGAGGAAGAGAGGAGGAGAGGAGGAAGAGAGCAGGAGAGGAAGAGAGGAAGAGAGGAGGAAGAGAGGAGGACAGGAGGAGGAAGAGGAGGAGAGGATGAGGAAGAGGAGAGAAGGAGGAAGATAGGAGGAGGAAGAGAAGAGGAGAGGAGGAGGAGAGGAGGAAGAGAGGAGGAAGAGAGGATGAAGAGACGAGGAGAGGATGAGGAAGAGAGAAGGAGGAAGATAGGAGGAGAGGAGGAGAAGAGGAGGACGAGAGGAGGGAGAGAAGAGGAGGAAGAAGAGAGGAGGAGAGGAGGGAGAGAAGAGGAGGAAGAAGAGAGGAGGAGAGGAGGAGAGGAGGAGGAAAAAAATTATAAAAATATAAACGCAACATCTAAAGTGTTGGTCTCATGTTTCATGAGCTGAAATCAAAGATCCCAGAAATGTTCCGTAGACACAAAAAGCTTTTTTCTAATTTTGTGCACAAATTTGTTGACATCCCTGTTCGTGAGCATTTCTCCATTGCCAAGATAATCCATCCACCTGACAGGTGAGACATATCAAGAAGCTGGTAAATAAACAGCATGATCAATACGCTTTCTGATGGGGACAATAAAAGGCAACTCTAAAATGTACAGTTTTGTCACACAACACAATGCCAGAGATGTCTCAAGTTTTGAGGGACCGTGCAATTGGCATGCTGACTGAAGGAATATCCACCAGAGTTGTTGCCAGAAAATGTAATACTAATTTCTCTACCATAAGCTGCCTCCAATGTCATTTTAGGGAATTCGGCAGTACATCCAATCGGCCTCACAAACGTGAACCACGTGTAATGACGCCAGCCCAGGACCTCCATATCCGGCATCTTCAGCTGTGGGATCATCTGAGATGAGCCACCCGGACAGCCGATGAAACCTTGGATTTGCACGACCAAAGAATTTCTGCACAAACCTTAAGAAACAGTCTCAGGGAAGCTCATTGCATCCTCCTCATCCTCACCAGGGTCCTGACCTGACTGCAGTTCGGCATCGTAATGGTCACCTCTGATGGCCACTGGCACGCTGGAGAAGTGTGCTCTTCACGATTGTAGCAAGTATGGTGTCGTGTGGGCGAGCAGTTTGCTGATGTCAACTTTGTGAACAGAGTGCCCCATATTGGCGGTGGGATTATGGTAGGGTTGTGGTATGGGCAGGCATAAGATATGGACGATGAACACAATTGCATTTCATTTATGGCAATTTGAATGCACAGAGATACCGTGATGAGATCCTGAGGCTCATTGTGTTCCATTCATCTGCCTCTATCATCTCATGTTTTAGCATTATAATGCACAGCCCCATGTCGCAAGGATCTGTGCACAATTCATGGAAGCTGAAAATGTCCCAGTTCTTCCAAGTCTTTCATACTCACCAGACATGTCACCCAATGAGCATGTTTGGGATGCTCTGGATTGACATGTACAACAGCGTGTTCCAGTTCCCAGCAATATCCAGCAACTTCATTGGAAATTGGGACAACGCACAGACATTGGACAACATTCCACTGGCCACAATAAACAGCCTGATCAACTGTATGCAAAGGAGATGTGTTGCGCTGCACAAAGCAAATGGTGATCACACCAGATACTGACTGGTTTTCTGATCCACGCCCCTACCTTTTAGGTATCTGTGACCAACAGATGCATATCTGTATTCCCAGTCATGTGAAATCCATAGATTAGAGCCTAATGAATTTATTTCAATTGACAGATTTTAAATCTTTGAAATTGTTGCATGTTGCATTTATATTTGTGCTCAGTGTATGTAAATTAGACGATATTCCTTTTGAATAGTGTTTGGTGAACATTTTCCAGCACGCGCCTGAAGTAGCAAGGACACGCCTTTATCACATCATTAGACTAAACAGTAAAGAGCTGACGTCGACTACACTCTACTCTGACCTGGACTAGACTCTACTCTGACCTGGACTAGACTCTACTCTGACCTGGACTAGACTCTACTCTGACCTGGACTAGACTCTACTCTGACCTGGACTAGACTCTACTCTGACCTGGACTAGACTCTACTCTGACCTCGACTAGACTCTACTCTGACCTGGACTAGACTCTACTCTGACCTCGACTAGACTCTACTCTGACCTGGACTAGACTCTACTCTGACCTGGACTAGACTCTACTCTGACCTGGACTAGACTCTACTCTGACCTGGACTAGACTCTACTCTGACCTCGACTAGACTCTACTCTGACCTCGACTGGACTCTACTCTGACCTCGACTAGACTCTACTCTGACCTGGACTAGACTCTACTCTGACCTCGACTGGACTCTACTCTGACCTCGACTAGACTCTACTCTGACCTCGACTAGACTCTACTCTGACCTCGACTGGACTCTACTCTGACCTCGACTGGACTCTACTCTGACCTCGACTAGACTCTACTCTGACCTCGACTGGACTCTACTCTGACCTGGACTAGACTCTACTCTGACCTCGACTGGACTCTACTCTGACCTGGACTAGACTCTACTCTGACCTCGACTGGACTCTACTCTGACCTGGACTGGACTCTACTCTGACCTCGACTGGACTCTACTCTGACCTCGACTAGACTCTACTCTGACCTGGACTAGACTCTACTCTGACCTCGACTAGACTCTACTCTGACCTCGACTAGACTCTACTCTGACCTGGACTAGACTCTACTCTGACCTCGACTGGACTCTACTCTGACCTGGACTAGACTCTACTCTGACCTCGACTGGACTCTACTCTGACCTGGACTAGACTCTACTCTGACCTGGACTAGACTCTACTCTGACCTGGACTAGACTCTACTCTGACCTGGACTAGACTCTACTCTGACCTGGACTAGACTCTACTCTGACCTGGACTAGACTCTACTCTGAACTGGACTAGACTCTACTCTGACCTGGACTAGACTCTACTCTGACCTGGACTAGACTCTACTCTGACCTGGACTAGACTCTACCTTGACCTCGACTGGACTCTACTCTGACCTCGACTGGACTCTACTCTGACCTCGACTAGACTCTACTCTGACCTCGACTGGACTCTACTCTGACCTCGACTGGACTCTACTCTGACCTGGACTAGACTCTACTCTGACCTCGACTAGACTCTACTCTGACCTGGACTAGACTCTACTCTGACCTGGACTAGACTCTACTCTGACCTGGACTAGACTCTACTCTGACCTGGACTAGACTCTACTCTGACCTGGACTAGACTCTACTCTGACCTGGACTAGACTCTACTCTGACCTGGACTAGACTCTACTCTGACCTCGACTAGACTCTA
>NC_092092.1:72865088-72890088 GCF_045679555.1 Salvelinus alpinus
AGTTTATTCAACGTTTATTGGGACTTTTGGAGTTTTCTGTTCTTTGCGTCAAGAGAGGATGGGAATGTTAGCAACCTTGGCTAGCATTGTGGCGCGAATTCGACAGAAAAAATGGACATTCTAAAATCAAACAACGATTTATTCTGGACCAAGGACTCCTTGTACAACATTCTGATGGAAGAACATCAAAAGTAAGAAAACATTTATGATGTTATTTCGTATTTCTGTGTAAAATGTTGAGTCCTATTCTCCGCCGTTTTGGTGAGCGCTGTCTCGCAATATTGCAAGCTGTATGTTATGGTAAAGTTATTTTTAAAAATCTAACACAGCGGTTGCATTAAGAACCAGTGTATCTTTCATTTGCCATACAACAAGTATTTTTATGTAAAGTTTATGATATCTCCGGAGAGTCTAGTGAATCGATGCTACGTATTCACAATGTTACGTATTCACAATGTATAATCAGGATTTGTAGCTCTAAATATGCACATTTTCGAACAAAACATAATTGTATTGTATAACATGATGTTTTAAGACTGTCATCTGATGAATAATTTCAAGGTTAGTGATTAATTTTATCTCTATTTTGTCGGTTTTGTGCAAGCTATTTTTTGCGGGGAGTAAATTGCGTTGTGTGTTTGGCTACTGTAGTGAGCTAATAGACATATATATTGTGTTTTTGCTGTAAAACAATTAAAAAATCTGAAATATTGTCTGGATTCACAAGATGTTTATCTTTCATTTGCTGTACACCATGTATTTTTCATAAATGTTTTATGATGAGTATTTATGTATTTCACGTTGCTCTCTGTAATTATTCTGGCTGCTTTGGTGCTATTTGTGATTGTGGCTGCAATGTAAAACTATGATTTATTCCTCAAATATGCACATTTTCGAACAAAACATAAATGTATTGTATAACATGTTATAAGACTGTCATCTGATAAAGTTGTTTCTTGGTTAGTGACTAATTTTATCTCTATTTTGTCGGTTTTGTGAAAGCTACCTATGCGGTGTAAACATGGTGAAAATATGCGGTTGTGTGTTTGGCTATTGTGGTTAGCTAATAGAAATACATATTGTGTTTTCGCTGTAAAACATTAAAAAAATCGGAAATGATGGCTGGATTCACAAGATGTTTATCTTTCATTTGCTGTATTGGACTTGTGATTTTATGAAAATGATATTATATGATATCCCTGTCCCGTTAGGCTAGGCTATGCTAGTCAGCTTTTTGATGAGGAGGATCCCGGATCCGGGATGGGTATTGTAACAGCTTTAAAATCACCATTGGCCTCATGGTGAAATCGTTGAGCTTTTCCTTCCTCTCCGGCAACTGAGTTAGGAAAGACGCCTGAATCTTTGTAATGACTGGTGTATTAATGCACCATCCAAAGAGTAATTAATAACTGTACCATGCTCAAAGGGATATTCAATGTCTGTTTTTAATTTTTATCGATCTACCTATAGGCACTCTTCTTTGTGAGACATTGGGAAACCCACCTGATCATTGTGGTTGAATCTGTTTAAAATTCACTGCTCAATTGAAGGACTTACAATGAGGTGTAAGTGTGGAGATGAGGTAGTCATTCTAAAATCATGTTACACACTGTTATTGCACACAGAGTGAGTCCATGCAGCGCATTGTGACTTGTTAATCGTATTTAGGCTTGCCATAACAATTGGGTGGAATAAGTATTGACTCAAGACATTGCATTTTTTCATTGTTTATTCATTTGTTAACATTTCAAAAAACATAATTCCACTTTGACATTATGGGGTATTGTGTGTATGCCAGTGACACAAAATATAAATGTAATCCAATTTTAATATCAAAATGTGAAGACATTTGAAAAAAGTCAGCTGGATATTAACACCTCCAGCTTTAGGGCGATGCAGGTAATGACCAGCTGGATATTAGCACCTCCAGCTTTAGGGTGATGCAGGTAATGACCAGCTGGATATTAGCACCTCCAGCTTTAGGGCAATGACCAGCTGGATATTAGCACCTCCAGCTTTAGGGCGATGACCAGCTGGATATTAGCACCTCCAGCTTTAGGGCGATGCAGGTAATGAACAGCTGGATATTAGCACCTCCAGCTTTAGGGCGATGCAGGTAATGAACAGCTGGATATTAGCACCTCCAGCTTTTGTTTTCCTGCTGTGTTGACACAAAGGTTTTGGTGATTGATAGGACACTGTCTTGTCTTTGAAGACACTGCCTGCATGTTTGTGTGATGCTCCTCATGCAATCGTCATCAGTATGCTGAAACAACGCTACACCATCAACATCAAAATGTATAAACTCAAATGCTGGTAAAAATACAGTCAAATAGAGAGGGAGAGAGAAGAGAGGGAGAGAGAGGGAAGAAAGAGAGAAGAGAGGGAGGGAGAGCGTAGTATGTTGCTAGCAAATTACGACTATATTTCATAGCATTTGTTTTTCATGGCCTTGTTTTATCATCAATAACAGTGAATTTGAATGTCAAAGAAACATGCAAAACATACTCCGTATTTCCTAAAGGGTTTCCTAAATGCAGCCTGCATCACAAGAATGACTCAGAACCAGAAGATGGAGGCCTTGCCTCTGTTTCTGTTCCTGTGGCTGCTCTTATGTTGTGTTGCTACCTGCGTCGCTGTGCAATGGTATGACAGTTGCAGCTGAACCTTAGTCCCCCAATTTCCCAATAGATTTTTAAGTCCGGCCGCAGACCGTGCCCTTAGCGCTATGGGCTTGTAGATTGCAGGCAAAAACATAAATCTCCTGCCGGTGTCACGCCGTCTGTCCCTCCCTTCATGCCGCGTAACCCCATTGCCCTTCCGCCTGCGTCTGCTGGGCTGTTCATCTCTGGTTCCCAGACATCCACCGCCCCAGTTATAACGGGATCTGAGCCGTAAGAGGTTACAGAGCGCTAGGCCGAATATCCATCCACCCATCCCTCTCCTCTCTCCTTTCATCCTTCCCTACCTCACTCCTCTCCATCCCTATCTTTCTCTGGTTTCTCACCTGGAATGGTTGTTTTTAGTTTTTATCTTCTCTCCGTTACTGCCCCCATCTCAGGACTTCTTAGATATGCAGATGTATTCTATTATGTTCTATTCTTTTATATTCTGTTCTATTCTATTCTGTCCTATTATGTTCTTTTCTGTTCTACTCTGTTCTATTCTATTCTGTTCTTTTCTATTCTATTCTATTTTATTCTGTTCTATTCTTTTCTATTCTGTTTTATTCTATGATTTTCTATTTTATTCTGTTCCATTCTGTTCTATTATTTTCTGTTCTCATTTGTTCTATTCTATTATGTTATATTCTTTTCTATTATATTCTGTCCATTCGGTTCTATTCTATTCTATTCTATTCTGTTCTGTTCTATTATTTTATATTCTATTCTGTTCTATTCCATTCTGTTCTATTCTGTTCTAATCTTTTCTATTCTGTCCCATTCTATAATAGTCTATTATATTCTAAAAGGGGACAAAGCTTTACAATATCACTGATATCAGCCATGTTTGTGTTTAAGCCAGAGGGACGAGAAGCATTGTTTCTCCAGAGCTCTCCTTGTCTCCTTGTTAAGGGCTTTTAACTTCTTATGGCTGGGGGCAGTATTGAGTAGCTTGGATGAATAATTATTAGTATATTTGGATAGAAAAGACTCTGAAGTTTCTAAATCTGTTTGAATGATGTCTGTGAGTATAACAGAACTCATATGGCAAGCAAAAACCTGAGAAAAAATCCAACCAGGAAGTGGGAAATCTGAGGTTTGTAGGTTTTCAAGTCTTTGCCTATCCAATATACAGTGTCCATGGGGTCATATTGCACTTCCTAAGGTTTCCACTAGATTTTAAAAGTCTTTAGAACCTTTTTTCAGGCTTCTACTGTGTAAGGGGAGAGATTAAGAGCTGATTGACTAAGAGGTCTGGCAGAATGCCATAAGCTCAGTCAGGCGCACTCCCGTGAGAGGTAGCTGCGTTCCTTTTCCTTTCTAAAGACGAAGGAAATCTCCGGTTGAAACATTATTGAAGATTTCTGATAAAAACATCCTAAAGATTGATTCTATACATCGTTTGACATGTTTCTACGCACTGTAATGGAACTTTTTGACTCTTTGTCTGGCCTGCGCTTCGTGAATTTGAATTTGTGAACTAAACGCGCAAACAAAAAGGAGGTATTTGGACATAAATGACTTTATCGAATAAAACAAACATTTATTGTGGAACTGGGATTCCTGGGAGAGCATTCTGATGAATATCATCAAAGGTAAGTGAATATTTATGCTATTTCTGACTTCTGTTGACTCCACAACATGGCGGGTATCTGTATGGCTTGTTTTGGTCTCTGAGCGCTGTACTCAGATTATTGCATGATGTGCTTTTCCGTAAAGCTTTTTTGAAATCTGACAAAGCGGTTGCATTAAGGAGAAGTTTATCTATAATTCCATGCATAACACTTGTATCTTTTATCAATTAGTATTTCTGTAAATTGATGTGGCACTCTGCAAAATCACTGGATGTTTTGGAAGCAAAACATTACTGAACATAACGCACCAATGTAAACTGAGATTTTTGGATATAAATATGAACTTTATCGAACAAAAGATACATGTATTGTGTAACATGAAGTCCTATGAGTGTCATCTGATGAAGATCATCAAAGGTTAGTGATTCATTTTATCTCTATTTCTGCTTTTTGTGACTCCTCTCTTTGGCTGGAAAAATGTTTTTCTGTGACTTGGTGCTGACCTAACATAATCAGATGGTGTGCTTTCGTCGTAAAGCCTTTTTGAAATCGGACACTGTGGTGGGATTAACAACAAGTTTATCTTTAAAATGGTGTATAATACTTGTATGTTTGAGGAATTTAAATTTTGAGATTTCTGTTGTTTGAATTTGGCGCCCTGCACTTTCACTGGCTGTTGTCATATCGATCCCGATAACGGGATTTCAGGCGTAAGAAGTTTTAATGATGATTCTCTCTTACTAATGGGAGCTCCCCTGTTCAAACTTTATGATGATTCTCTCTTTTTACCCTCTCTCTTCACCCCCTCTCTCGATCTCCCTTTCTGAAATTCTCCCTCTGTCTCTATGATCCTCTCTTCCATCCCCATGTCACCTCCTCCACCTCCCTCTTTTACCCCTCCACTCTCTCTATCTCTCTCTCTCTCCCTCACTCTCTCTCTGTCCATCCCTCTCTTTATCCCTCTCTGCCACAGCTCTCAGTTTACAGCGCAATTACTGAGAGTGTGCTATTTATTAATTTCACGGTTCACGGAGCATCACACACTATAAATAGTAGAGGATGAGTAGCTCCGAGGATTGCTGGTTCATTCCTTTGTTTAGGCACTCATTTTGATTGTTTCTGTTTTAACCCTAACCTTAACCCTTACATTTCAAAATGTGACCTTTAGGTCTCTAGCTAAAAGCAGCTATGACAATATAAAGATCAAGGTAGTTTGATTTTTGAAAACATATGTAAATCATTATAAGGGAAGAAACATCTCCACGATAAAAATGAAATCCTCTTGTCTCTTGTTCTTTAAGATCTATAAGACCGGAGACTTATCATGTAACACTATCTTATCCAACACTAACCAACACTATCTGACACCTCTCTCTACAAGTAGTACGGTCTGGGATCCAATTATCTGCTTTTTCTCTGCAGCAAAGACACTAAGGAATAGAGCGTAGGCTCTGTCAACAGAACAGTGTTGCTCTCACATTCTCAGTTTGAGAAAATGCTTCCCTTCCTTCCTGTGTGTGTGTTTGTAAGTGCGTGCAATTGTGCATGTTTGTGTGCGTGCATGTGGTGTGTGTGTGTTTTTTCTATGGTAATAATTTACGACTGTCAAAACAACAGTTACCTAAGTTTTGAAAACAATTAAATAACCTAATGAATACAGGTTTTGGCTCTGACAACTTATGGTAAACAAAAATTAATTTTCTCCTCTCCTTGTCTTCCACCTGTCAAATAATGTATGCCTGATGCTTTCCCTCTTTGCAAAATGTTCAACCCCTTGCAAAATAACATATTTTTTTGTCCCTTGAAAAACTGGTAGATTTGATTACTTGCAAATCAATCGAGATGTGAATTGTCTTGTTTTGAATTCACAAAGAACTTTGCACTGTTGCTCTCTCTCCTTTTCTCACGGACTCTTTCCTTCTCATGAGGCTTTTTCTCTCTTTCCCTCTCTTTTACCTTTCACTATCTCCCCCTCTTTTTCTCTCTCTCCCTCTCTCTCACTCTCGATTTCTCTCTCTTCATCTCTCTTCTTCTCTCTCCCTCTCTCTCTCTCTTTCTCACTCTCCTTGCGTGATTCTGTCTCCCTCAGCAACACTTAGTTGACACACAGGGGGGGACATACTAAGCTAGCAACATACTAAGCTCTCTCTCCCTCACTGCTCTATATATAATTGTTTAAGAAGGTCATACCAAGGACCATTTTGCTATTTGATTTAGAATTTTAAGACCCCTTGAAGTATTTAACATTTTTGGTTGATTAAAATCATTTTTGGGCCTAACTGTTTTGAGCCCATACCAACACATGACACTACAGATAGTCCCCCAAAAATAATCTAAAGGAAGTTTGTTCTGAAGTGTCTGTGCTATATCTTAGAGATATTAGAAAGATCACGAAACATTTGTTATATACCCCTTATTTTTGGCACTTAACAGTCTTCCATAAATTTTTTCAACTGGTACCGGGGGACCTTCAGACGACTCTTGTGAGGCCTTGTCACGTTCCTGACCTGTTTTCCTTTGTCTTGTATTTATTTAGTTGGTCAGGGCGTGAGTTGGGTGTGTTTGTCTATGTGTGATTTTCTATGTTGGGATTTTGTGTTCGGCCTGGTATGATTCTCAATCAGAGGCAGCTGTCAATCGTTTTCCCTGATTGAGAATCATACTAAGGCAGCCGGGGTTTCACGTGTGTTTTGTGGGTGTTTGTTTCCGTGTTAGTGTTTTCACCACACGGTACTGTATAGGTTTCTGCACTTCGTTTATTTGTTTTGTATTTCAGTGTTCATTGTTCGTTATAATAAATCATCATGAGCACTAACCACTCCGCATATTGGTCTGATCCTTCTCGCCTCTCCTCGTCCGAGGAGGAGGAAGAATATGACAGCCGTTACAGGCCTGTGGATATCATAGAGCAAAACAACAAAATGTACGTGTTCATGAGAGACTCACCTTTGCATGGTCCTATGAGTGTGTAGCCCAAACTGTTGGGACGCTACAGACAGAAGTTGGCAGATCAGCTGTACTGAATCCAGACAAGTCCCAAGACGCTTGTGGGGTTCGTAGAGCAATTTTTTGAGAAGACCGATTTTCGGGATTTCTCATTCCCTGACAAACACCGCTCTAGCTCTGTCACCTTTTACCGCAGATGCGGAAGTGTGACATGGGCGGATCTGATGGATTGAGACGCATCCAACGCAAAAAAAAACAGATATCTCTAGCTTAAACTGACACAATTTTCTGGGGATTTTTGCATGATGTTAATTAGATTTCCTCTGGGGCGCGGACATCAACCTTAGGGGGTTAATGTCTTATCTGGAATGTGTAACTGTATTCTGACTGGATATACGTGTCAGTTAGTGGTGTACTCCAGTAAAGGTTCAAGGTCTTATGCATAACCCATAAAGCAGGACTCAGACCCAGGTTGTGTATAGACAGGATATGAATCAAATGGAGGTAAAGGTATCATGTTGTGCAGTGTAAATCAGCGGTATGACCACTGGGCTGTGTTGACAGTGTGTTGGTGGACACTGCAGGCTCCAAATCCACATTTAATGGCCTGCAGTATTAGGCTGTATATCTGGGATGGTAAAATCCTGTCTGAGGGGTGTGTGGGGTTGCTTGTGTTCGTCGGTCTGTGTGTGTGTGTGTGTGTGTGTGCTCCTGTCTGTCCCTCTTTGCGTGTGTGTCATATATCTCCTGTAGTAAAGTCGTGGCTGCCAGAGGCTCTCCTGATTGTGAAGGTGGTTCCTTTCACGGTGAACTTTACAAGGTGCCTTTCCTTTTCGTCCTCTGTAGCCTGCTGAAATATCATGTTTGTTTATCTCTTGAGGGAATTTATTCTGCTGATTCATCGCCTGCTACTCCAGCGACAGCTGAAAGAATTAGATTTCCTCTTTATTTATTTTGCTTCCTCTGGTGGAAAACTATTGTCTTGTGTGATACTGCAGGAAAAATATTCCTCCCTCATGGTGGTCCCTGATGAAATAACAGAGAGATAGAGAGAGAGAAGGAGGGACAGTGAGAAGCAGAGAGACAGAAAGATAGTCATTATAATGTTGCTTTTTCCAGCCAGGTCACCCGTGATACAAGTCAGTAGTCGACGTCCATCCATGTCTGAGGACATTGGGAGATGATTTAGAAACTGGCCACTAGGGGGAAACACTGTTAGGTTTCGGTTTTGCTAAAATGTTGTGGGTAGGGATGGTGGATAGGTGTCAGCATCTGATTCCAAAGGTTGCAAATTCAAATCCAGCGAAAGAAAGTTTGTTTTGAGATTATGTTTTAATGCCTAAACATAACCCTAACCTTAACATTTTGGAGGTAATGCCTAAACTTAAACCTTAAACCATTCAAAATGTGACCTTTGCAACAACTTCGAAATTTGACATTTAAGAAACATGGATGAATGGCTAATTCTGACGTGAGACTGTGAGAGCTAGTTGGGTTTTGAATGTTGATTTTACCTCCGTTGTTTTTTGAGATTTTTATTTTAAGCCTATCCCAAACCTTAACACTTACCTTAACAATTCAGAGTTAATGCCTATCCTTAAGATTTCAGAGTTAACCTCTAACGAGCCTCTACCCCGGGTCCGGGAGCACCCCCCACCCCCCCACACACTGATTAGCATAGCTAGCATAGCTTCACAAGTAGATAGTAGCATCTAAATATCATTAAATCACAAGTCCAAGACACCAGATGAAAGATACAGATCTTGTGAATAAAGCCACCATTTCAGATTTTTAAAATGTTTTACAGGGAAGACAAAATATGTAAATCTATTAGCTAAACACGTTAGCAAAATACACCACTATTCTAACTCCATCAGTTTCTTACTCCTTCAGGTGCTATCACCAATTCGGCTCAACTAAGATATTGATAGCCAATAACCTATAAAAAAAACCATCAGATGACAGTCTGATAACATATTCATGGTATAGGATAGTTTTTGTTAGAAAAAAGTGCATATTTCAGGTAGAAATCACAGTTTACAATTGCACCGACCATCACAAATCGACTAGAATTACTAGATAGAGCAACGTGTATGACCAATTTACTCATCATAAAACATTTCATAAAAATAGACAAAGCATAGCAATGGAAAGACCCAGTTCTTGTGATTTCAGACCATATTTCAGATTTTCTAAGCGTTTTTCAGCGAAAACACAATAAATCGATAAGTTAGCATACCACATGTGCAAACGTTACCAGAGCATCGATTCCAGCCAAAGAGCGCTATAACGTAATCACCGCCAAAATATATAAATTTTTTCACTAACCTTCTCAGAATTCTTCCGATGACACTCCTGTAACATCATTTTACAACATACATATACAGTTTGTTCGAAAAGGTGCATATTTAGCCATACAAAACCGTGGTTACACAATGGAAATAGTCACAACTCAAGCCGCAAAATGAGGAACGTCAGCTTTCAGAGTGATCTAGTTTAATCGAAAGCTAATCATATACTTGACTAAAAAATACAGGGTTGACAGGAATCGAAAGACAAATTAGTTCTTAATGCAACCGCTGATTTACATTTTTTAAATTATCCTTACTTTTCAATACAGGGTTCGCCAAGTGAAGCTATACCAAACAAAATGGCGAAATATGCGTTTAAAATATTTCGACAGAACAACGATTTATCATATTAAATATTGTTTACTTTGAGCTGTTCTTCCATCAGATTCTTGGGCAATGTATCCTTTCTATGTTATAAACGTCTTTTGGTCGATAGATGTCCTCTGTCCTTCGAAATATCCACTAACGATCGAACGGGACCCCAAAACGTGTCCAAAGTTTCAGAGTGCACAACAAAGAAATTCCTCAAAATCGCACTAAACGGATATAAATTGCTATAAAACGGTTCAAAATAACTACATTATGATGTTTTTAACAACTATAACGACTGAAAACATGACCGGAGAAATATTGCTGGTTAGACAAGGATTTGGAATGAGGCAAGTCCGATGTCCTTCACGCTTCAGGCGCGCGACGAGAAAGGGCGGTCCCTATACATTTTGTGGTTTTATAATGGCTGGGATTGTGCAATAGACTCCATTCAAAACGTGATGACGTACAGACACCCAGAGGAAGACGTAGGCAGTGTCGGTTTCTTCATAGCATTCACTGTCGCCTTAAAAACAGACTCCAGATCAGGGGTAAAAATTTCTGAAATCTGACCCCTGTCATGAAAAGTGCTGTAGATATTGTTCTGTACCACTCAGAGACAAAATTCCAACTTCTATAGAAACTAGAAGGTGTTTTCTATCCAATAATAACAATAATATGCATATTGTACGATCAAGAATTTAGCACGAGGCAGTTTAATTTGGAGACCCAAATATGCTAATGCGGAACAGCACCCCCTATAGTTGCAAGAAGTTAACTTAACTCTAACCCTAACATTTTAGAGTTAATGCCTTAACTTAACCTTGACCTTGACCTTAACCTTGACCTTAACAACTTCGAAATTTGACATTTGGGAAAGATGGATGACCGTTTAATTCTGACGTGAGACTGTGAGGGTTGTTGGGTTTTTCATGTTGATTTTGTTGTCATCTTGTTCAAAGTGCTTAATTGAGTTATATGTAAAAATGGAAATACTTTTTATAGATATCTCAGTACTCTCATAGCAACTTATTCTAGTCTAAAATAAACCCACTCTATTCTCTCTGACAGAAACAAAACAACATCATTAGATCAGACTGCTCTTTCTGCTACACTATAAAAGGATCCATTTACTATGCCACACACACACGCACACACACACACACACACACACACACACACACACACACACACACACACACACACACACACACACACACACACACACACACACACACACACACACACACACACACACACACACACACACACACACACACACACACACACACACACACACACACACACACACACACACACAAAGAGGGAGTGCAGTAAAACTATGTATTCAATATGCAAAACACACACCACACAGGCAAATATTCAGATTTTACTGTTGCAGTCAGGGGAGCTAGCTTATAAATTGTGATGTATTGTCCAATATATTACAATTACAGTGGCGGAAACAGCCAGAGCGTATCCCTATCACCGTGGACAATCTATTCTCACTTATTACGGAAGTTTATGATTTGAGACTGGTCTGACTTGATGTGATCTAAAGTTCATTAAAAATGACATTGAGCAATGATAAAGCACTGGGAGAGAGAAACAGCAAGAGAAACAGAGAGTGTGTGTGTGTGTGTGTGTGTGCGTGTGCGTGTGCGTGTGTGTGTGTGTGTCCATTACGGTGCAGGTCATTGTAGCCGAAGGTCTTTCAGTCAGATTCTAACTGAAGCGGTTCCCAGTCAACAACAACAAGGATCCTGAGTGCTGTGCTGAACCATGCAGTAGTATTTCAAATCCTCACGGAAACCACCTGCTTTCAGGACATACAAATTCCCACTCCACGTTGAATCAATCAGAATTGTTCTCTCTGTTTGTGCCGTCACTGGTTCAGTGGCATGACAAGACCACTGGGTTTGCTTCCCAGTAAGTCTAAAGCAGAACTGGGTTCAAATGCTTTTCAAAATATTTCAAGTACTTTGAGTGTTTGCTTATGCCGGTCTGCAGCGCCAGATGGGCAGCGGTTGTGTCACTTGTCAGACAACTCTATTATTTATATTACACAAGGCAAGCTCAAACAAGCCCAGCTTAATTATATGAAATTATTTGATATTGTATTTGAACCCAGGTTTTGTCTGCAGCCCAGTGAGTCTGCAGTCCAGCGTGTGCTCCTCCAGGGAAAGGCAAACAGGACACACCATCACCCTTTTCTCAATCCTGCTGCGGTTTTCACGCATCTAATGTGCAATCAGCCTGACGTGGGACCTCTCTGTGTCACACGTACTTGGAAACACTTACAACACGGGGGAGAGACCCCTCGCCCCGACACACACTGGCACACACACACACACACTAAAACACGCACACACATTCTGACACACTTACACACACACTGACACACACATAAAAAGTTAAGATGGCGCTGACAGACATGGTAGCTCTGTTTCTAGCTCTTAAGCAATCGTCGTGGAAATTACCACCAGGGACTCCAAGTCAAACTCAAATGAATCATTATTTATTATCAGCAAGCTGGAGAGGTTCCAACAAACTTAATGCACCATAGTACATGTCGGTCGGAAGCTCTGCCGAGGCAGTCCCGTTAGTTCTCTTATATACTGGCTTACACAGACAAGTAATATTTGCATGATTTACATTAGTCATTATTCATTATTAATTCATCATTAATGTTTGCTTCATGCATGTGACTGACCAATACCTTATTAGGCTTCCTCTCTCCAAGCTGAGACCTTGAAACTGAGATACCCCTTTCGGTTCTCAAAGCAATGTTCTGAGCGTACTGACAAATTGCTTATGCTGATAGTGAGGATTCCTCCCACCCACGATAAATCAGTCACTTGCATGAACCCTGTTGAATTGGTTATTAGAAAAGCACAAACATTACATGTTCCTTTACGTTCCCTCCTCTTATCACTCTGTGATAATTATTGTAATATTTTAAGGTAAGCATTAGATTAAATCTATCAAAATAAGTTTCTATCCTACTACGAAAGCACACAAGGGATCTGTAGACTCAGCTTTTTTCCATAGCTGTTACTTATAAAACCATTGCAGTGGAATGTTTTACCTTAAGACCTTTGCTTCATACAGTTCCACACATGCTTCATTACACAATTTAATTTATGGATTCTGGCAGTAACACTACAGCTGGAACTTTTGTCGCAAATGACAGATCGGTATCTCAAAGCATTTTTGTCTAAATTACTGTACATTTCACAGTGTGCAGACCTCCACAATCAACCTGATACCCCAAATAAACAATTTTGGACAAGCCTAAATCAAATACGGGCCTAGTTGACCTCCCCCTCCTCTTCCCGGTACTCATCCTTATGGCGTTTCTTTATTTTCTTCTTCAGAAATTATTTCAGTACGTCCTCCCAATGGCACATGTTCAAAGTGGATGGCCCTTGATAATGTCCCAGTTTCAATATCTGGGTAATAATCTGATTTTCCCAAGCAGCCAAATCTCTCACCTGATCCACCACCATAATTTACTGTCCATTCTGTCTTGTCAATTTTCTGACCAGTACACCAGCAGATTGAGAGAAGATCTCTCTTATCCCTTCCATGCATCTAGATACTGTCTGTGGTTACCTTCGCCATAACCTCGAGAGGGGACAGACCAGAACAACAGTTTAGTTTAGGGCATTTCTAATTCAGGAAATCCAGACAAACTTTTCACCATATGACAAATAATTACTTCTACCAATATTCTTAAGACAAATATCTAAGACAAATGTCACCTAGAATGACAACACACAGTTGAAACCATTTTTGCAAATTGGCTTATAAGATATTTAAAAAATGTCAAACATTTAGTGTACTGTACAAAGGTTTACATCAGGTTTTTCAGTACATTTCTTATCAAGAGAATTTAGATGTATACAACTAAAACTCTGACAATATAGATACTTCAGAAAAAGTCATTTGTGTGCCCTTTAGGGTCTATTATTCTCCACTTCCTGTCTGACTGATGTGCCCAAAGTTAACTGCATGTTACTCAGGCCCAGAAGCCAGGATAGGCATATAATTGGTACAATTGGATAGAAAACACTTTGAAGTTTCTATACATATTAAAATAATGTATGAGACTATAACACAATTAATATAGTGGGAGAAAATCCAAAGAAAAACCCTCCGGAATTCTTTTTTTTTTGAGAGCCCATGCTCTTCCAATGGAACGTATAGGGTCATATCCAAATTCGTCTCCCAGATTGCAATTCATATGGCTTCCACTGGATGTCAAAAGTCTTTGTTCAAGGTTTCAGGCTTGTTTCTTCCCAAACAAGGAATAATGTTGAGTTTTAGTATTGGGAGTCAGAGTTGGAATTGAGTCTGTGTGAACGAGACGAAGAGGACGCACACCCCCTAATTTAGCTTTTCTATTGAATATACTTCTTTCCATATGAAATATTATAGTTTAATTACATTTTAGGGTACCTGAGGATTAAATGGAAACGTATTTTGACTTGCTTTAACTTCTTATGGGCAGGTGGGACGGAATGAACTGTTTCTAATAAAAACAACGTGAAGCGCGTTCCAGTTCACGCGCACCAAAACAGTAGAGTCCACCTGGAGTGACACTTACAATGAATAGGACTACTTCTTCATTTCTCAAAATAAAAACATTGAACAATTTCTAAAGACTGTTGACATCTAGTGGAAGTCATAGGAACTACAACCAGGTTTCTAATAGTAAGGGTATCCCATAGAAAACATTTGGAAATTCCAATGACCTCAAAAAGATTTTCCCCTGGATGGTTTGTCCTCAGGGTTTCGCTTGCCATATCAGTTATGTTATACTCACATACATTATCTTAACAGTTTTAGAAACTTTAGAATGTTTTCTATTCACATCTACCAATTATATGCATATCTTAGCTTCTGGGCCTGAGTAACAGGCAGTTTACCTTAGGCACGCTTTTCATCCGGAGGTGAAAATACTGCCCCCTACCCAAGAGAGGTTAAACCTCTCTAAGGTAGGTGAGACGGTAGCGTCCCACCTCTTCAAAAGCCAGTGAAACTGCAGGGCGCCAAATTCAAAACAACAGAAGTCCCATAATAAAAATTCCTCAAACATACATGTATTTTACACCATTTTAGAGATACACTTGTTGTAAATCCAGCCACAGTGTCCGATTTCAAAAAGGCTTTACGACGAAAGCAAACCAAACGATTATGTTAGGTGAGTGCCTATTCACAGAATAACACAGCCATTTTTCCAGCCAAAGAGAGGATTCACAAAAAACAGAATATAGATTAAATGAATCACTAACCTTTGATGATCTTCATCAGATGACACTCATAGGACTTCATGTTACACAATACATGTATATTTTGTTCGGTAAAGTTCATATTTATATCCAAAAATCTGAGTTTACATTGCCGCCTTACGTTCAGAAGTCACAAAACATCCTTTGATTTTGCAGAGATCCACATCAATTTAAAGGAATACTCATAATAAACATTGCTAAAAGATACAACTGTTATCCATGGAATTTTAGATGCACTTCTCCTTAATGCTCCTTAATGCTGTGTCAGATTTCAAAAAAGCTTTACCAAAAAAGCAAACCATGCAATCTGAGTCGGCGCTCAGAGCCCAATCAAGACACAAATCAAGACACAAATATAGCCGCCATATTATGCAGTCAACAGAAGTCAGAAGTAACATTATAAACATTCACCTACCTTTGATGATCTTCATTAGAATGCATTCCCAGGAATCCCAGTTCCACAATAAATGTTTGTTTTGTTCGATAATGTCTGTAATTTATGTCCAAATTCCTCCTTGTTGTTCTAGCGTTCAGTACACTTTCCAAACTCACGACGTGCGGGCAGGTCCAGCGGAAAGTACGGACGAAAAGTTAAAAAAGTTATATTACAGTCCGTAAAAATGTGACAAACAAAATATTGAAACAATCTGTAGGATGTTTTTAACATAATTCTTCAATAATGTTCCAACCAGAGTATTCCTGTGTCTTCAGAAGTGCGATGGAACAGAGCTCGCTCTCATGTGAACACACATGGTCAGAGCATGGTCACCTCATGGTAGACCTGACTAATTCCTCTCTCCTTCGGCCCCACTAAACAGTAGAGGCATCAAGGTTCTAACGACTGTTGACATCTAGAGGACGCCGTAGGAAGTGCAACATTACCAATATCCCACTGTATCTTCAATAGGAGCTGAGTTGAAAATCGACCAACCTCAGATTTCCCACTTCCTGGTTGGATTTTGTCTTAGGTTTTTGCCTGATGAGTTCTGTTATACTCACAGGCATCATTCAAACAGTTTTAGAAACTCAGAGTGTTTTCTATCCAAATCTACTAATAATATGCATATTCTAGCTTTTATGGCTTTATAGCAGGCCGTTTACTCTGGGCATGCTTTTCATCCGGATGTGAAAATACTGCCCCCTAGTTCCTATCGCTTCCACTGGATATCAACAGTCTTTAGAAATTGGTTGAGAAATGAAGAAGTAGCCATGTTCAGAATGAGGCTCCAGTGAATTGTACTGTTTGTTAGAGGTGCGTGACCAGAAAGCATGCTACACATTGTTTTCCTCCAGTATTGAACACAGATCATCCCGTCTTTAATTTTATCGATTATTTACGTTAAAAAATACCTAAAGTTGTATTACAAAAGTAGTTTGAAATGTTTGGACAAACCTTACAGGTAACTTTTGAGATATTTTGTAGTCACGTAGTGCATGTTGGAACCGGTGTTTTTCTGGATCAAAAGCGCCAAATAAATGGACATTTTGGATATACAGTGGGGAGAACAAGTATTAGATACACTGCCGATTTTGCAGGTTTTCCTACTTACAAAGCATGTAGAGGTCTGTCATTTTTATCATAGGTACACTTCAACTGTGAGAGACGGAATCTAAAACAAAAATCCAGAAAATCACATTGTATGATTTTTAAGTAATTAATTTGCATTTTATTGCATGACATAAGTATTTGATCACCTACCAACCAGTAAGAATTCCGGCTCTAACAGACCTGTTAGTTTTTCTTTAAGAAGCCCTCCTGTTCTCCACTCATTACCTGTATTAACTGCACCTGTTTGAACTCGTTACCTGTATAAAAGACACCTGTCCACACACTCAATCAAACAGACTCCAACCTCTCCACAATGGCCAAGACCAGAGAGCTGTGTAAGGACATCAGGGATAAATTGTAGACCTGTACAAGGCTGGGATGGGCTACAGGACAATAGGCAAGCAGCTTGGTGAGAAGGCAACAACTGTTGGCACAATTATTAGAAAATGGAAGAAGTTCAAGATGACGGTCAATCACCCTCGGTCTGGGGCTCCATGCAAGATCTCACCTCGTGGGGCATCAATGATCATGAGGAATGTGAGGGATCAGCCCAGAACTACACGGCAGGACCTGGTCAATGACCTGAAGAGAGCTGGGACCACAGTCTCAAAGAAAACCATTAGTAACACACTACGCCGTCATGGATTAAAATCCTGCAGCGCACGCAAGGTCCCCCTGCTCAAGCCAGCGCATGTCCAGGCCCGTCTGAAGTTTGCCACTGACCATCTGGATGATCCAGAGGAGGAATGGGAGAAGGTCATGTGGTCTGATGAGACAAAAATAGAGCTTTTTGCTCTAAACTCCACTCGCCGTGTTTGGAGGAATAGAAGGATGAGTACAACCCCAAGAACACCATCCCAACCGTGAAGCATGGAGGTGGAAACATCATTCTTTGGGGATGCTTTTCTGCAAAGGGGACAGGACGACTGCACCGTATTGAGGGGAGGATGGATGGGGCCATGTATCGCGAGATCTTGACCAACAACCTCCTTCCCTCAGTAAGAGCATTGAAGATGGGTCGTGGCTGGGTCTTCCAGCATGACAACGACCCGAAACACACAGCCAGGGCAACTAAGGAGTGGCTCCGTAAGAAGCATCTCAAGGTCCTGGAGTGGCCTAGCCAGTCTCCAGACCTGAACCCAATAGAAAATCTTTGGAGGGAGCCGAAAGTCCGTATTGCCCAACGACAGCCCCGAAACCTGAAGGATCTGGAGAAGGTCTGTATGGAGGAGTGGGCCAAAATCCCTGCTGCAGTGTGTGCAAACCTGGTCAAGAACTACAGGAAACGTATGATCTCTGTAATTGCAAACTAAGGTTTCTGTACCAAATATTCAGTTCTGCTTTTCTGATGTATCAAATACTTATGTCATGCAATAAAATGCAAATTAATTACTTAAAAATCATACAATGTGATTTTCTGCAAAATCGTCAGTGTATCAAATACTTGTTCTCCCCACTGTATATCGACGGAATTAATCGAACAAAAGGACCATTTGTGATGTTTATGGGACATATTGGAGTGCCAACAGAAGAAGCTCGTCAAAGGTAAGGCATGAATTATATCTTTATTTCTGTGTTTTGTGTCTCGCCGGGAGGGTTGAAATATGATGGTGTGTGATTGTTAGCTGGGGTGCTATCCTCAGATAATAGCATTGTTTGCTTTCGCCGTAAAGCATTTTTTAAATCTGACATGTTGGCTGGATTCACAACAAGTGTAGCTTTAATTTGGTATATAGAGTGTGTGATTTCATGAAAGTTAAATTTGTATAGTAATTTGTTTGAATTTGGCGCTCTGCATTTTCACTGGATGTTGGCCAGGTGGGACTCTACCGTCCCACATATCCCAGAGAGGTTAATAGTAATAATATCTCTAATTATCCAAATATCAGTCCTGTTATTGTCCTGAAATGAAGTCATTTGTTGGACTCAGCTGACCACTTATTATCAGAATTTCAATCTCTTAATACTAATAATTTATCTTATTATCCATATTTCAATCAGCTTAATATCAAAATGTCAATCCTTTAATTATCCAAAGTTCAATCAGCTTAACACATCCTTTCCACACTCACACAACTCTCACATCCACACTCACTTAGTACTTTTCCCAAACACACTCAGTAATCTCCCTTATTACTCCATGTGCATCTTCAACGATTCGCTTTTCGTTACTTCCTATGCACCATATGTGTCTTCAATGGTTCTCCTGCCGCTACTGCCTATACATATAAAATGACACCTCGTGCTCAATAAAACCTTGTGCTATTACCAGTGGCTGCAGACCACGTGGACACTTCAAATAAATGCCTACATACATCAGTCAGTGGGTCTTTTCCATGGTACCGTTACTTGCCCTTTCTCTAGTCTTCTCTATAACGCTAGCTCTAGCCTTCTTCTTCTGTCATATGTATCTTCACCGGTTCCTCCAAAGTTTATATCGTCGCCATACAGTGTATTCGGAAAGTATTCAGACCCCTTGACTTCTTCCACATCTTGTTACGTTACAGCCTTATTGTACATTTTATTAAATCGTTTTTTCTCCATCATCAATCTACACACAATATACCATAATGACAAATCAAAACAGTTTTTCTGAATTGTTAGTACATTTTCATTACATTTTTTTTTAATATCATGTTTACATAAGTATTCAGACCCTTTACTCAGTACTTTCTTGAAGCACTTTTGGCAGTGAGTACAGCCTCGAGTCTTCTTGGGTATGATGCTACAAGCTTGGCACACCTGTATTTGGGGAGTTTCTCCCATTCTTCTCTGCAGATCCTCTCAAGCTCTGTCAAGTTGGATGGGGAGCATCGCTGCACAGCTATTTTCAGGTCTCTCCAGAGATGTTCGATCGGGTTCCAGTCCTGGCTTTGGCCGGACCACTCAAGGACATTCAGAGACTTGTTCCAAAGCCACTCCTGCACTCTTGTCTTGGTTGTGTGCTTAGGGTCATTGTCCTGTTGGAAGGTGAACCTTTGCCCCAGTCTGAGGTCCTGTGCACTCTGGAGCAGGTTTTCATCAAGGATCTCTTTGTACTTTGCTCCATTCATTTTTCCCTCGATCCTGACTAATCTCCCAGTCTCTGCCACGGAAAAACATCCCCACAGCATGATGCTGCCACCACCGTGCTTCACTGTAAGGATGTCGCCAGGTTTCCTCCAGATGTGACGCTTAGCATTCAACCCAAAAATGTCAATAGTGGTTTAATCAGACCAGAGAATCTTGTTTCGCATGGTCTGAGAGTCTTTAGAAGGCTGTCATGTGCCTTTTACTGAGGAGTGGCTTCCGTCTGGACACTCTACCATAAAGGCCTACTTGGTGGAGTGCTGCAGAGATAGTTCTCCTTCTGGAAGGTTCTCCCATCTCCACAGAGGAACTCAAGAGCTCTGCCAGAGTGACCATCAGGTTCTTGGTCACCTCCCTGACTAAAGCCCTTCTCCCCTGATAGCTTAGTTTGGCCGGGTGGCCAGCTCTAGGAAGAGTCTTGGTGGTTCCAAACGGCTTCCATTTAAGAATGATGGAGGCCCCTATGTTCTTGTGGACCTTCAATGCGGCAGACATTTTTTGGTACCCTTCCCCAGATCTCTGCCTCGACACAATCCTGTCTTGGAGCTCTACGGACAATTCCTCATGGCTTGGTTTTTGCTCTGACATTCACTGTCAACTGTTGGACCTTATATAGACAGGTGTGTGCCTTTTCGAATCATGTCCAATCAATTGAATTTACCACAGGTGGACTCCAATCAAGTTGTAGAAACACCTCAAGGATGATCAACGGAAACAGGATGCACCTGAGCTCAATTTCCAGTCTCATAGCAAAGGGTCTGAATACTTATGTAAGTAAGTTATTTCTCTATTACATTTTTCAGAAATTTGCTAAAATTTCAAAAAACCTGTTTTAGCTTTTTCATTATGGGGTATTGTGTGTTGTTAATTGAGAAAAAAATCTGAGAATACATTTTAGAATGCAGCTGTAACAACAGGAAAGGGGTCTGAATACTTCCCGAATGCACTCTACATACTGTATATTTTAGTCAATGCCACTCCGACGTTGCTCGTCCTAATATTATTATATTTCTTCATTCCGTTCTCTTACTTTTATATTTGTGTGTATTGTTGTGAATTGTTAATTCTACTGCACTGTTGGAAACAAGCATTTCACTAAACCCCCAATAACATCTGCTAAATATGTGCATGTATCCATTACAATTTTATATGACACACACATGCACACACATGCACCCCAGTATCTCTACTTACAAATTCATCTTCTGCACATCTATCACTCCAGTGTTTAATTGCTAAATTGTAATTACTTCGCCACTACGGCCTATTTATTGCCTTACCTCCCTAATCTTACCTCATTTGCACACACTGTATATAGATTGTTTTATATTGTGTAATTGACTGTATGTTTGTTTATTCCATGAGTAACTCTGTTGTTGTTTGTGTTGCACTGCTTTGCTTTATCTTGGCCAGGTCACAGTTGTAAATGAGAACTTGTTCTCAACTGGCCTACCTGGCTAAATAAAGGTGAAATAAAAACATTTTAAAAATAAACATGCACACACACACTCACACACATCAACTAACAGACTCCATGTCTCAGTCAGGGTGAGGTGGGTTATATGTTGGGGTCCAGTGTTCTCAGTCAGGGTGAGGTAGGTTTTATGTTGGGGTCCATAGTTCTGAGTCAGGATGAGGTAGGTTTTATGTTGGGGTCCATAGTTCTGAGTCAGGATGAGGTAGGTTTTATGTTGGGGTCCAGTGTTCTCAGTCAGGGTGAGGTGGGTTTTATGTTGGGGTCCAGTGTTCTGAGTCAGGGTGAGGTGGGTTTTATGTTGGGGTCCAGTGTTCTCACTCAGGGTGAGGTAGGTTTTATGTTGGGGTCCAGTGTTCTCAGTCAGGGTGAGGTAGGTTTTATGTTGGGGTCCAGAGTTCTGAGTCAGGATGAGGTAGGTTTTATGTTGGGGTCCAGTGTTCTCAGTCAGGGTGAGGTAGGTTTTATGTTGGGGTCCAGTGTTCTGAGTCAGGATGAGGTAGGTTTTATGTTGGGGTCCAGAGTTCTCAGTCAGGGTGAGGTGGGTTTTATGTTGGGGTCCAGTGTTCTGAGTCAGGGTGAGGTGGGTTTTATGTTGGGGTCCAGTGTTCTGAGTCAGGGTGAGGTGGGTTTTATGTTGGGGTCCAGTGTTCTCACTCAGGGTGAGGTAGGTTTTATGTTGGGGTCCAGTGTTCTGAGTCAGGGTGAGGTGGGTTTTATGTTGGGGTCCAGTGTTCTCACTCAGGGTGAGGTAGGTTTTATGTTGGGGTCCAGTGTTCTCAGTCAGGGTGAGGTAGGTTTTATGTTGGGGTCCATAGTTCTGAGTCAGGATGAGGTAGGTTTTATGTTGGGGTCCAGTGTTCTCAGTCAGGGTGAGGTAGGTTTTATGTTGGGGTCCAGTGTTCTGAGTCAGGATGAGGTAGGTTTTATGATGGGGTCCAGAGTTCTCAGTCAGGGTGAGGTGGGTTTTATGTTGGGGTCCAGTGTTCTGAGTCAGGGTGAGGTGGGTTTTATGTTGGGGTCCAGAGTTCTCAGTCAGGGTGAGGTGGGTTTTATGTTGGGGTCCAGTGTTCTCACTCAGGGTGAGGTAGGTTTTATGTTGGGGTCCAGTGTTCTGAGTCAGGGTGAGGTGGGTTTTATGTTGGGGTCCAGTGTTCTCACTCAGGGTGAGGTAGGTTTTATGTTGGGGTCCAGTGTTCTCACTCAGGGTGAGGTAGGTTTTATGTTGGGGTCCAGTGTTCTGAGTCAGGATGAGGTAGGTTTTATGTTGGGGTCCAGAGTTCTCAGTCAGGGTGAGTTAGGTTTTATGTTGGGGTCCAGTGTTCTCACTCAGGGTGAGGTGGGTTTTATGTTGGGGTCCAGTGTTCTCACTCAGGGTGAGGTAGGTTTTATGTTGGGGTCCAGTGTTCTGAGTCAGGGTGAGGTGGGTTTTATGTTGGGGTCCAGTGTTCTCACTCAGGGTGAGGTAGGTTTTATGTTGGGGTCCAGTGTTCTCAGTCAGGATGAGGTGGGTTTTATGTTGGGGTCCAGTGTTCTCACTCAGGGTGAGGTAGGTTTTATGTTGGGGTCCAGTGTTCTGAGTCAGGATGAGGTAGGTTTTATGTTGGGGTCCAGTGTTCTCAGTCAGGATGAGGTGGGTTTTATGTTGGGGTCCAGAGTTCTCAGTCAGGATGAGGTAGGTTTTATGTTGGGGTCCAGTGTTCTGAGTCAGGATGAGGTGGGTTTTATGTTTAGGTCCAGTGTTCTCAGTCAGGGTGAGGTGGGTTTTATGTTGGGGTCCAGAGTTCTCAGTCAAGGTGAGGTGGGTTTTATGTTGGGGTCCAGTGTTCTCAGTCAGGATGAGGTAGGTTTTATGTTGGGGTCCAGAGTTCTGAGTCAGGATGAGGTAGATTTTATGTTGGGGTCCAGAGTTCTCAGTCAGGGTGAGGTAGGTTTTATGTTGGGGTCCAGTGTTCTGAGTCAGGATGAGGTGGGTTTTATGTTGGGGTCCAGTGTTCTGAGTCAGGGTGAGGTGGGTTTTATGTTGGGGTCCAGAGTTCTGAGTCAGGATGAGGTGGGATTTATGTTGGGGTCCAGTGTTCTGAGTCAGGGTGAGGTGGGTTTTATGTTGGGGTCCAGTGTTCTCAGTCAGGATGAGGTAGGTTTTATGTTGGGGTCCAGAGTTCTGAGTCAGGATGAGGTAGGTTTTATGTTGGGGTCCAGAGTTCTCAGTCAGGGTGAGGTAGGTTTTATGTTGGGGTTCAGTGTTCTGAGTCAGGATAAGGTGGGTTTTATGTTGGGGTCCAGTGTTCTGAGTTAGGATGAGGTGAGTTTTATGTTGGGGTCCAGAGTTCTGAGTCAGGGTGAGGTGGGTTTTATGTTGGGGTCCAGTGTTCTGAGTCAGGATGAGGTGGGTTTTATGTTGGGGTCCAGTGTTCTGAGTTAGGGTGAGGTGGGTTTTATGTTGGGGTCCAGAGTTCTGAGTCAGGGTGAGGTGGGTTATATTTTGGGGTCCAGTGTTCTGAGTTAGGGTGAGGTGGGTTTTATGTTGGGGTCCAGAGTTCTGAGTCAGGGTGAGGTGGGTTTTATGTTGGTGTCCAGTGTTCTGAGTTAGGGTGAGGTGGTTTTTATGTTGGGGTCCAGTGTTCTCAGTCAGGATGAGGTGGGTTTTATGTTGGGGTCCAGTGTTCTCAGTCAGGATGAGGTGGGTTTTATGTTGGGGTCCAGAGTTCTGAGTCAGGGTGAGGTGGGTTTTATGTTGGGGTCCGGTGTTCTGAGTCAGGATGAGGTGGGTTTTATGTTGGGGTCCAGTGTTCTGAGTTAGGATGAGGTGGGTTTTATGTTGGGGTCCAGAGTTCTGAGTCAGGGTGAGGTGGGTTTTATGTTGGGGTCCAGTGTTCTCAGTCAGGATGAGGTGGGTTTTATGTTGGGGTCCAGAGTTCTGAGTCAGGGTGAGGTGGGTTTTATGTTGGGGTCCAGTGTTCTGAGTCAGGGTGAGGTGGGTTTTATGTTGGGGTCCAGAGTTCTGAGTCAGGATGAGGTGGGTTTTATGTTGGGGTCCAGTGTTCTGAGTCAGGGTGAGGTGGGTTTTATGTTGGGGTCCAGTGTTCTGAGTCAGGGTGAGGTGGGTTTTATGTTGGGGTCCAGTGTTCTGAGTCAGGGTGAGGTGGGTTTTATGTTGGGGTCCAGTGTTCTGAGTCAGGGTGAGGTGGGTTTTATGTTGGGGTCCAGAGTTCTGAGTCAGGGTGAGGTGGGTTTTATGTTGGGGTCCAGTGTTCACTGCCAGATATCTCTTTGTTGTTCTGTCATGTCAGTGGAAACAGAAACATCAGTCAGAAGGATACTTCAGGTGTTTGGTGTTGAAATAGAACAATAGCTATCAGACAGTAACTACCAGGTTTAAAAAGTGTAAAAGTGTAAGTAATCATTCTATAAAAAAATGAATTAGTTGAAATTGCTATTTCCAAATGAATTTTTTTTAAACATCAATAAAACGTAGGAAAGTACATTTTTACCTTAAATTTTTATGTACCTTTTATGTGCAGTGTTATTCCCTTCTGAAAATAACTGGGGCAAACACTTAGTAAAACAGGAAGTTTATCAGGTAGCTACAGTAAAGCTCTGCTGTTATAGCCTATAACCCAGAGGACTGCCGCTTCCACTGTTAGATAAAAGGGTTTAAAACCCATACTGTGAATTTTTATCAAACCAAATGAGATTAAAGCCAGTGTGATTTCTATGGTAATTGACTCCTTAGCCCTGGATTGATCCTCCAGGTGAGAAACCATAGAT